>NW_025335661.1:7052681-7303148 GCF_004798865.1 Varanus komodoensis
GGTCAACACAGAAATCAGATTGACTATGTGCTCTGCATCCAAAGATGCAGAAGCTCTATACAGTCAGTAAAAACTAGACCGGGGAGCCAACTGTGGCTCAGATCATGAGCTTCTCATTGCAAAATTTAGGCTTAAATTGAAGAAAGTAGGGAAAAGCACTAGGCCACTCAGGTATGACCTAAATCATATCCCTGATGAATATACAGTAGAGGTGACAAATAGATTTAAGGAATTAGATCTGATAGACAGAATGCCTGAAGAACTATGGACGGAGGTTCGCATCATTGTACAAGAGGTAGCAACTAAAACCATCCCAAAGAAAAAGAAATGCAAGAAAGCAAAATGGCTGTCTGAGGAAGCTTTACAAATAACCTTTCTTACCCTACCCATATTTGCATATGCGCACACATTAGCAAACTGTACAGTGCAAGTTATATTTCCCTGTTTGTCATTTCTCCCTATGCTAAAGCCTTTGATTGAGTGGATCTCAACAAATTGTGGCAAATTCTTCAAGAGATGGGAGTACCGGACCATTTTATTTGTCTCTTGAGAAACCTATATGCGGGTCAAGAAGCAACAGTGAGACCTGAGCACGGAAACAATGATCGGTTCAAAATTGAGAAAGGAGTTTGGCAAGGCTGTATACTGTCACCCTGCCTATTTAACTTATATGCAGAGCACATCATGAGAAAGGTGGGCCTAGATGAATCACCAGTTGGAATTAAGATTGCTGGGAGAAATATCAACAACCTCAGATATGCAGATGGTACCACTTTCATGGCAGAAAGTGAAGAGGAACTAAAGAGCCTCTTGATGCAGGTGAAGGAGGAGAGCGCAAAAGTTGGCTTGAAACTCAACATCAAGAAAACTAAGATCATGGCATCCAGTCCTCTCACTTCCTGGCAAATAGATGGGGAAGAAATGGAGGTAGTGACAGATTTTATTTTCCTGGGCTTTAAGATCACCACAGATGGGGACTGCAGCCAAGAATTTAAAAGACGCTTGCCCCTGGGGAGCAAAGCTATGGCAAATCTAGACAGCATACTAAAAAGCAGAGACATCACTATGACAACAAAAGTGCGTATAGTCTTTTGGTTTTCCCAGTTGCAATGTATGGCTGTGAAAGCTGGACCATAAGGAAGGCTGAGCGCCGAAGGATTGAGGCCTTTGAATTGTGGTGCTGGAGAAGACTCCTGCAAGTCCCTTGGACCGCAAGGCGATCAAACCAGTCAGTCCTAGAGGAGATCAACCCTGATTGCTCTTTAGAAGGCCAGATACTGAAGATGAAACTCAAATACTTTGGCCACCTAATGAGAAGGAAGGACTCCCTGGAGAAGAGCCTAGTGCTGGGAACAATAGATGGCAAAAGAAGAAGGGGACGGCAGAGAATGAGGTGGCTGGATGGAGTCACTGAAGCAGTTGGTGTGAGCTTAAGTGGACTCCAGGGGATGGTGGAGGACAGAAAGGCCTGGAGGAGTGTTGTCCATGGGGTCCTGATGGGTTGGACAGGACTGCACAACTAACAACAACAACAACAGCAAAATTTGTGTATGAGAAGGGTTTCTCAGACTTACAGTAAGTGTTGGATGGGTGCTTGATTGCTCTTGATGACCTTATCTATTACTGTCTGTGCCACTTGACCATGCCTATGTCTATTTTCTATGGGTCTTTGGTTGTGCTTGCTAGCAGCTATAGATGGGGAAATTTTCAGGTGGCTCAGGACAATAGGTCATTCTCCTTGTGGGGTTGTTTTGCCTAATCCCTTTAAGAGGAAAGCCTGACTTTTCCTGCAAGAATGCCAGAATTCATTCTTATCTCACATCCACACTGGCTAGCCAAGGGTACTAGGTCCTTCTTCCTGAATTCAACCCTACCCAACATGGCCTATGAACTGAAAGTCCATTCTGGTCTGGGAGCTTATTGTTATGGCTCTAATGATAGGTGTGACAGGATGATTTGAAACAAGGGAGTAAAGAGATTTAAAAAGGTAACAAAGAAAATTACTTAGCCCAAAGGAGGGGAAGTGCCAAAATCAGGTAGCACAAGGTATGGGGAAACAGGCACATAGGCAAGAGGGCCAAATAATTCCTGACGGTTTATTGACAAGCTGGGCAGAACAAAATGAGCCTATTGTAGCCCACCAGGGGCAGGGCTGGATTGGGAAGAAGGGCTGGTGTTGGGGCAGCGTGGAGTGGGTGGGCAGAAAGAGTGTAACCTCTCAGTACCCTATTAGCCAATTAGGGGAAAGGAGGAGGGAACAAGCGGCTGGGAGCAGGGTTCAAAAGGGGTGTGTGAACATGTGCTCAGGTGAACAGAAGGATGGGAACAGAGTTCCTTTCTGTTCCCTTCATTGCAATAAAGTTTTAAAAAGAACTCTCTGCATGCCTGGAATATTTTTCTCTTTCGACGGAAAGGAAAGAGTGATTATAATACTAATATTGATATGTACTTGAGCTACAATAATACAAGAAGAAACTCAACCCCCTCTTTGCCCCTGTACATAAGAACATACAAAAAGTTATGCTGGATCCATCCAGTCCATCATTCCATTCACACTTTGGAAAACCAGCTTCCCACAGGGCCTCCTAAACAGGACAAGCTCCTCAGCAACTGGTCTACGCAGATATACCACCTCTTGTAATGAAGTAGTACATAGTCAACAAGGCTACTAGCCTTTCTCCACCATTAGTCTCCACCATCTTTTTAAAGCAACTCAAATTGGTGGCCATAACTTCTTCCTGAGGCAAGGATCTTGATACAAATTGGAGGTCTCCGTTGCTTCTTTCTGCACCATGGCTGGTCCTCCACACACTGATTAAATACACAGCGACTGTAAAATGTACAACAACCTTTTTGGCACATAGCCAACCACTTTTTAAAAAGAAAAGACTTTAAAAGTAGCTTATAGGAAGCAGCTGTTTGAATCAAATAAACAAACATCTCTCTTGTAAATATGATTCATCTGGATGTGCTAATTCAGCTCAAGGTATGCATGTTCAAACTCATCCGTTGTATAATGTTGAGACTGGATTTCAAACCATCACTCCTGGATAGAAAACACACAAGTCTGTCTGGCTGATTTAAAATCAGCAGGGTAAACATGATGCCTGCATAATCTCTTTAGCTGTAAGTGATGAACCTTGGATCCCCTAATCATCAGTAGTCACTCAAATGCAAATATACTAATTGAATTTAGCACTCTTTTAATTAGGTGTATTATTCACTTCCTACCAGTCACTTTATTTCCCTTTTGGCATTGCCAGCTTGTTAAAAGGACTTAATCTTTCCCACAGTGCACTGGAAGTAAAAAGGATTGTTAACCTCACTATGACATTCCAGATGTATATTTCAAGATGCCATGGGTTTGTGTATGTTCCTCTGATTCCTTATGCTTTGTGTGTGCAAGTGTGTGGGTGCAATTGTTCCTCCTTTAGATTCTGTAACTTCTGTCCTAGTATTGCTTTGACACTTCAATTTAGGGCACAGTCCCATGGCCACTAGATGCTGTCTAGGTGGCCCTAGGATACATTGGAGTTTCAGTTCTGACCTTGGAACTGCATCTTCCTCATTAACAGGAGGTAAACTGGTATGCCTTGTGCAGTGCAGGACAAGCGCAGAAGTAATCCTTGCCTCTATATTCCTCCTGCCCTGGTTTTAATGCCATAACACCAGGGCAGCTACCTTGGATGGGACCCTCCATATTTTGTTTGTACCCAGTCTAAGGTGGATCTGTTCCTCAGAACATTGGTTTGGATGTTTTCAGGTCATCTTGATCTGGCCTCTTAAAAGGTATCAGAATGCACAGAATGGTTCCACCATGAAACCCCCACAAGCCCTCTATGTTTCTGTGTATTCCATCATTCTGCTATACAGGACAAAAAAGTTTGTACCAAAGTGTTCAACAGAGGAACTGGCAATTCTAATAACCAAGTTAAGAAGAGTTAATGATGAAAAGCATTGGGTTCCTATTGTTTAGTATATTTTAAATCAAAATAAAATAACCAGACATCACATGAATTGTCATTTAACAACTCTAAAGTTGTTAATGCAATATGAACATTTAAATTATTGAAAACATCAAGGAGTAACAATAAACAAATGAAAAGAAAAGAAAAGATGAAATGTCTGCTCAAAGAAGAACACCTTAGCCTGGTGTCCCATTGATATAAAAAAACAGCAGATGCTCTTTGAAAAGATGACTCCAGATGCAAGAGCCACTGCAGAGAGGGCTTTTTCCATGGTGGTCACGCATTACAGGTGGTGGCACTGAGACAAAAAAGCCTTCAAAGACAATCTTAGCAATTGGGCAGGCACATTTGGGAAAAGGAACAAATTAAACTAAATATTGAAATACTGCTGCTAACTCAGAATTTTAATGACACAGCATGTTCAGATATGTGAGCTCAAGGCATACAAGAGGTTTATTTTTTCTTTTGAAAGAACACACTAAATTATCAATTGTATCAGTAAAAATTCATAGACTTATCAACAGTAACCCTCTTCAGGCATTCTGGTTACTGGAATTATGCAGCAAGCATGCAATCCCAGCCTCACCCTCCATCCTCTCATCACTCATGGATGGTAATTGTCTGGAGAGGAGAGGCTGAAAAGGAGAACCATGGTGTCTGGCTTACATGAAAAACCTCAGTGGAAGCCTCAGTAAAGGGTGACAAATGCAGTGGCAGGGTGGAGGAGAACTCGTGCATTTGCCTCATTCAGGCTCAGGACAATCGGTAGGAGAGTGTCATGATGATATTCTTCTTTTCCAACTTAAAGCAAATTTGGGGAAGAAAGGGAGGTAGCAGAAGAAACATGTTTGACTCTATGGGATTTAAACAGAAATTGAGTGTAAGAACCCATCATCAGATATTTACCATGTTGAACTGTTATAGCGTTATTTTTTAAGGGTCTGCAACAGAGGTGTATTTGAACAGCATTCTGCAGAGATTTCCCATGTTCTTCATTGCCTATTTCTAGCTAGGTGGTATACCTGTAAGTAAAAGAGAAGATTGCATTTATGCATCTCAGAGTCCTCTTTCACTGAGCATTTGGATTTCTCTGATAAGTGGCACCAATAGTCCTCAGCTTCATCTCCAGGCAGCTCCTCAAGCAATGCATAAGGTCACTGAAGATCAAATATTGTGGAGGCTTAACATGACAATGACTCGGTGTTTCACAAGCCCCAGTTATTTCATCGGGAACAATCCAATCTGCTTTCTTGCTAAAAGTGCCTCCACAATTAGAAGTCTGGGGAGAGTAGCTGCAGTTTGACTCATGAGTTTTACAGCCACAGCTAGCATTGAAACAGTATGGTGAAACCAAGATGAGTTTTTTACAATGCAAAAGAAGATTCTGACTGACAGCAGCTTAGAAAAGCTGAACAGCTGTTGTGGATAGCTCTTCCATGAAGTAACAGCAGGAAAAGAAGCTCTAAAGAAAAAGTGTATCAGTTTGTGTTTGCAAAACCGTGTCCAAGCTCTGTAAGCATGACATGTAGCCTTGAATGGGGACCAGAGAAAGAATCTCTGGAGATTCTGAAAGATTTGAAAACATGAGACTTCCAAATGCATGGAGGCAGGTCAGTTGAGGGCAGAACTAGGACAGAATTTGTCAAACAAAATCCAGCTGCTTTTTTCTGTACAGTACTTTCATGCATACAGCCCTATATCTGCAGAGGCTATGAAAGACTAAATGCTCTGCTGCTTACAAGATTTCCTTCTGTCATGTTCATGCTCATTTTATGAACAGGAAGAATATATCTAATGGGAAACTGCAAGAAAATGTTGCAGTGTGTCCCAAAATTCTAACAAGGACTTCATTTTAGGGTTCCAGCCAGACTGAAATAAAGGCTTTGTAACACTGTTCAGCCCTTATGAAAAAGGCTTTCAGGAGGTGGGAAAAGGGAAACAACAAGGGTTTTTTCTCCCTCTCCTACCTTTCTAAACTTTACTTTGTTGTGCTATATAATGGCAAAGGGCTTTGGGTTAGCGATGGAAGCCTGCCTCCGAACAGGGTGCATTACTATGTAGCAGAAAGGGAAATGCTGGTAACCGGGGAGGGTACTTTACCTTGCCTCTCCCTGAAAACTCTCTTCCCTCTATAATGCAGGCAGGAGAAATTTTAACCCCAGAAGCAAAACCCCAGAAACCCAACCCCCTTCCTGGATATTATGGATGGGTAAAGATACATACCCGTGAACGCTTTTCCATTCTACTGTCCTTTTCCTCTCTCCAAGTGATGTTCTCCACATTCAGTAAGTCCTAGACCTCATCAAGCAGAAGACTCTGCTAGATCATTTTTAAAGTTCTAAACATTTTTATGTGTCTTTTCATTTATAAATGGATGTGCCTAGGGACTCTCCTGAATATGTGAAATCAGAGTGACACTGTTTCACTTCCAAGCTGATGGGAGCTCCACCTCTCAACTTCTGTATTAGAAGAAAAGATGATCACATTGTCTTTCTTCCAGAAGGGATAAGGAGGCATGTGCTTGGTTCTCTTAAACAGTCTGGAAGCACCCTCTTTGATTATATCTAGTTACTTATTTGTTTAATAGATGTATGCAATGATTATTGTATTTAAAATCTCTCTAAATGGCTCCTAAGAAAATTAAGTACATTTAATAAGTTTTGAGATACAGTCAAGTACACTTAAGGAGGCAATCCTATCATCCTTGCAGCAGATGCTCATATGCCTCTAAACTCAGACGTTTATTCGCATTCAATGTAAACTGCAGGAGTGGCAAATCTGTGCCTTGCACCCCATGTTTTATCTGAAAGGGGGAGAGATGGCGGCTAGGGTACCAATGGGATCAGCATAAGTCCTTATCCTCAGCCTCCTCTTAGCACACTTTTGGCATGTTCCTTTTTTTGCCCCTTCGAGGCCCAGTTGCAAGCTAAGGGTGCAAGACAGCCAGGGTGGTTCTTTCTGCACTGGCTGTGAGGGATAAGGGGCAGTGGCTTGGCCTTCAGAGTTTCAGCTCTGGGGTCAGAAGACCTTGATGCTCACACTCCAAAAATCCTATGGTGTCCCAGAGGTTGTTGGGAGACCATAGGATTGCACCTTAAAATGTACAATCATTGCGAGCCTGTTTATACAGAAGCCTAATAAAAATGTTACAACCGCTACAACAACATGATTGTTAGCAAGCAAACTTTGTTGCACACTCCTTGGGGAAACTCTGGGTAAAGAAATGGCTCTTTAATTGGTGCCTAATGCATGCTACTTTTGGTATGGACCAAATACCAGTGGGTAGGTAATTCCATTAGGCAGGTGCCATCATGGAAAAGGCCTGCTTCCTGGCTGCTCTGAGACGGCAATTTGCAGGTTGTCTTCTGCAGTGATCTTCATGATTACACAAATATGGATTAGAGAAGGCAATCTGCCCAAAGGAGTTATTGCTCCTGGGAGAGACATTAGTTGAAACACATCAGGCAATTTAATCACATTCATAAACTTGTTTTTGGCATGCACCTGCTTACACTTGCCTTTTTCCTTTACTTCTTGGGCCACACTCAGTGACAACATATGGAGATATCCTCAAATTCTTCTTGTCTCTGTTGCCCTTACTGCTAACCCTATAAGATGGACAGTCTCCTGGAGAAACTATGTGGATAGTTGTATTCTGGTGTCTTATAGTGGAGTGTTTCCTTCTGCCCCCTGGGCCATGTGATTCAGTGTGGCTGCCCACAACCCTATGAGGAGGAATACAGGCATCCAATGGAGGACAGGACGAGTGTGGTGGTGAGGATGATTTCCATGCTTCCCAGAACACGTAGGTGCCTCATCCACCTACATGTTTTCCCCTGGCTGGTGAGGGTAGAGCCAGAGACACTGCCTGGATTCTTCATAGGGTGGCGGTGCCTTGCTCAGTCCCTCCCTGCCACCTTTGTCCCCCCAGCACTGTCTCCAAAGCCCATTTCCAGAACTGTCTGGAGCCGCAGCTGGTGGGGAAAGAGCCAGTTGGCTGCAAGTCTGCATGGAGTGTGGTCTGAAATTAGAGGTCCAGCTCCTTCCTCAGAGTGCTTTTGCAAGGCTGGGGCTAGAAATCAGCTTTTCCTATGGACATCTAGACAGCACCTAGCAGTCATAGGATTGCACTCCTAGTGATTTTAGTGATTTTAACAGGACCCTACATAGCTGCAACTATGTTCAGTTTGCTAGGGCGTTTCCCAAATATCAAAACCCCAGTGTTGTGTCAGAATGAGACTGGGATTCTGTTTTAACCTCAGGAAGAGAGAAGGAGTGTGTGCTAGGGGAAAATCTTCCATTTTAGAGGTTCCGCCTTAGACCATCATTTTGATATCTCTATTATGGACAACCTTTTCATTACCTCTGTTTGAGTCTTTGTCTCCTTGACCTAAATGTATGAGATCCTGTTCTTCTTCCTGTCATATAATCTGTTAAAGTTTGCCATGATGCTTGACTGGGAAGTGTTCAGTCAGGAATGCATTCAGCAAAGTTTAATCAGGGCAATCCTTCCTCCTCCACACCAATGAAAACTTAATTGAAATAGTTGCAGAGTCAGTTTTACTGCTGACTGGTACATTTGAACCCTTAAGAAAATTAATCTCAACTCTGGTTGCAGCCTGAGAGTGAAAATGTTCTTACTGCATTTATGTTAATTATTCTACTCAGAACCAGGAGGAAAGGTGGAGCAAGGAGCTACTGAAACTTAGGAATAATTTTTCCTAACAGAAAGCTGACTACAAGTTACAAGTTACCTCTGGTAGTTTTGAGGTCTCTGGTGTGGTACCCATGCACACCATGTCCCTGTGGATGCCTTTCTTACTGTCCACCAGGCTCCCTGCACACCATGTTTAGTCTATTTTACATAGTTTGAGCAACCAGCACAAGGCTGATATGCTGTAAAGTTAAGGGTTGGTGTCCAGCATCATCTTTATTTCCAAAAATGCCTCTTGCTCCCGTGTGGCTCTCTTGGCCAAGTCACTTGTGTCTGAGCCTGTTAGGTCTACAGAGAAAACTAGATTCAATAGACTGGAGGTTGTCTAACGCTGCAAGAAGCTGGAAGCCTTGTTTCTGTTTCAGGATTGGACCCAAAGGGAGCTATGCAATGTGGATGCCTTCATGCCTCTGAACATAGAGGATTATGGGCATCCTATAGCAGGTGGGAGGATTGTGGAGTCTGGGATTGCCTTGGCATTCTTCTTGCCATCTGTTCAGATTCATGACTTAGATGTCTAAACGTTTCTCCCAGTCAGGAAAAGGAGAGGAAGAGGCACTACCAGGGTTCCTTAGGAGGGCAATGCCTTGCTCTTCCTTCCTGTCCTTGGAATGCCCCCCTCCCCCTGCTGGCTTTGATTATGGTCTTCTGTCTTTGTAGCCTAGACAATTTATAAAGATCCATGTTGGCTGTGAGGGCAGAGGCTGGGTCCTTTGCAGTTGCGATCCGCGCTCCAATATCAGTGTTTTTCTGAGTTCACAGCCGGGACTCCAAGGTATCCTATGACCTCCCAGGCAACATCAGGAGGCCATAGGATTGTACCCTAGGTTGCCTTTATTTAGCCTGGCCCATTTTTCTTTAATGAAATTGGTGTTTTGTGACTGACCACATTCACCATGACTGGTAGACAATTTTGTGAATCACCAAGTCCTACAAAGCAACCATTTTTTGCATTCCCATGACACTCTCTGAAAATGCCAAATGTGCCCACTGACCCAATAATCTTGGGAAGCCCCGGTGTAGTCTCCCTGTTTCTCCATCCACCCCCAGCCATTTTGTTTTTGAAGAGCCTGCTGGCTCATGCATCATGCCCAGCAACTCAGACAAAAGAAAAGGCATATCTTCTTCAAAAATGCCTATTGCCTCTCCAAATGGTCAGCCAGTCAGCTGGCACTCTGTTGCTCTGCTTCTTCCCAAGATTTAGCGAGGCAGTTAATTTCTCTGCCATGTTTCTTTCATTCCCGTGAATGAGTTGCTCTTCCTCCCAGGCCCAGTGATTCTGAACCCAGGGTCCAGGGCCCCAAACCATGCTCTGTTCCCCCTACCACGTATCTGTGGGTGGTTCCTGACTTTTGTGCAGCTGGTGAGTTGTTCTTGTTTTCATTATAAGAAGTTGAAATGCTTAGGCCTTGTTTACACAAGTCATTTATTGTGCACTCGTGATCTTAATCACAATAGCCTGTGGGTGTTTTACACATTGTCGTCATCCTCCAGAGCCTCTTCCTTGGCTGTTTTTTTTTTTTTTTTAAGAGCAAGGACTGTATAGTTTACTTGGAAATGGCTGAATGAATTTGAATAAGAAGCTGGTGTATTTTGCAAGTCCATTACACCACAGCACCACCTTGTGGTTGTGCAGTGGGACATACAGAAAGGCAGTAAAGGGGAAAAAACTGCTATGGGGGGGGGGGGGGGAAGCATATGTAAAGTAAACTATCTTAATCCTGCAAGGAAGGCCTGGTGAAATGGTGAGTTAAAAGCCTCATTTAGAAAATCCTACTGGCTTATTGATAGTAAATGCTAAAATATGTCGGCTACTTCTTGGCATTTTGTCCTTGCCCCTTTTGCTGTCAGCTGCTCCCACCGCTGGACTACTTCTACTGAGAAATGCTCCAATAGTGTATTCTTAGGCTAAAAGAGCTTCCACACTCCTATCCTACATCCATAAACACTTCTCTCATCACATTCAAATCCTTCCCCTCCATGTTTCAGTATCTTTTTGCACCTGCCAAACTCACATTTTACTCTCCTGCCTGCATCACCCTAGAACTCAATCATTTGCAATTCCACCACAGTGAATTTTTGATTGGATCATAACCTTTCTTTCCCTACCCATATTTGCATATGTGCACACATTAGCAAACTGTACAGTGCAAGTTATATTTCCCTGTTTGTCATTTCTCCCTATACTGGCTAGGACTGCTAATTTCTATAAAATTTTGAGCTTTTGTTAATCCAGTAAATGCAGGCATTCATTTGACACTTCTAAATACATTGCTGAATGTCTCTTCTGCTTTATGCTTAATAAGTGATATATTATTCTTTTAGAGACCTTTTCTCTGACTTTCTGATTCATTTAATATCAGGTTTTCCCACTTCCTCTAATTCTGGGTTCTCCACTTTCTTTAATACCAGGTTGTTCAGTTCCTCTAATATCAGGTTGTATACTGTAACTTACTGTTAAAAGTCCTCTTACATTAGCCAGAACACATGTTAGGAAGGGTGTTTTTAAGGAGGAAAGAAGAGGCATTTTACTTTCCCCTGTCTTTTGGACCTCACATTACATTTCCTTAGAAGCCCCTGTATTTTATGGGAAGCTTACTGTCAGTACACATGGAGAATTTTTGCAATATACAACAATAACATATACTAGACCTGCACATAAAAGGAGACACCTTTCCTTTTTAGAACAAGGTTAATATTTTATGTGTGCTTGATGACATTTCTAGGCTTAAAGAAGTAATGCACAAACTCTTAAAAGGCACTGCACTTTAGCAAGGTGATATATTCCAAATGGAGCCTTTAATATGCAATCACCATCCAACATTTAAGCCTCTTTTTTCCCCTTAAAGAATCTGAAGTGTAACCACTGTCAGGCTGGCCTTTGGAAAAGGATATGTTTACATGAAAGGCCAAAGTAATTTAAACATGTAAAGAAGAAGGCCTATAGCAGTGGTGGTGAATCTATGGCACACGTACCACAGTGGGCACACAGAGCCCTCTTTGTCGGTACGTGAGCCAAGTTGCCCCAGCAGTGCCCCAGCAGCTGAGCATCGGATAACAGCACACACAGGGCCATACTCATGCTCTGAAAGTAGTGGTGCCAGGCGATGACATCACAAGCTGCAACACATTAGCTGCGACTCATCCAAGCTTTCGCATGGCCGGTCAGTGCACTGCCAAGGATATATATATATTTGGTTGGACTGGCTGGAGGTGTTTTTTCTAAACCAAAACCTCAGTTTTCAGGTTTTATTGTAGTGTTGGCGCTTTGCGATAAAAAAGTGGGTTTTGGGTTGCAGTCTGGGCACTCAGTCTCTAAAAGGTTCGCATCACTGACCTATGGGAAGCACAATCCTATGGCTGCTATACCCAGCTCCCAGATCAGAGGAGTGCTCCAACCTTGTACCTGAGTCTCTAAGCTCCAAGTATCCTCCCTTTCTCACAGCCAGTATGGAATGAGCTGTGCTGGCCACATCTCTGCGGTCCACAAGATGATCTCAGAGACTAGCTTGAGTGGGCATTCTAGGCAGTGCATTGGAAGAGGAGAAAGACTCAGTTGCACCATGACATTGGCCTTCCTCTGTGCTGCATCGGTTGTCCATAGTGAGTTCAGATGGTTATTTGCCATCCAGACTGGAATGCACCTGAAATGTATTTGAAAAATGAATGCGTGTGTATTTGTGCTCCTGATTGAGAAACTCTTGATGTGGATGTTTGGGTAATTTGAACAACCAAAAAGATCTGATTTGCTGCCATTGTTGTCATTTGGTTGTTTACTGCTGTGCTATTAAACTGTAATGAACATTTTGTATCTCTCAGTGTCAGATGAAAATGGTGGTTTCATAAGAAAGTGAATATAAAATCAGTCCCAGCCCTGCCTTAAATTGTCCTGAAAGTGAAATCTGTCAAACCAAGGCAGTATGGCTGTTGGTATTCCATTTGAAATGCTGCCTGGAAATGATTTGGAAGAAATGTTCCCTTACAGCTCTGGCATTTCAGGCGGCAGACTGAAATATTTAGAAGGTGAACTGCTCAGACAGTTGGCTGTTTGGGAGTAAACAATACAGCTTTGTAGATGGTACCCTCCAGCCTAGGCTTTTATTACTGCAACATGAATGGAAGAGAAAAGAAGAGAAGGTGTGTGTTGGGCGAGACAGAAAGGCAAATCCAGAGTCCAGTGAATCCCAATACAGACCACCAATGGGTGGCATTTATTGAAATGATCTGGGGAAAAAACCCTGGGGACCCTATTAACTATATTGTTGCAACATGAAGGAAGACCAAGAGTTAAACTCCTAGAAGGAGCCCTTCCATGAACAGAACACTTTTCCATTTCTGGACAGAAAATTTAGGATCCAAGACTTAACTAGATTAGCTGTTAAACAACTATGCATAAGAAAATCTTCTGTCATTCATAAAATTGTACATTCTCTTGTTTTCTTTTTTGTTAACATGAGAGATTAACATTTAGAAATATGAGTGCCATCACTCTGTTGGCCATACATCTAAATCTACATTTGGAAAGAATACCCTCTAGTGGCAAGACTTTGGACGTTGTCCAGTGCCTCCATTATCAACAAGATTCTGCTGTATAACAAAAACAGTATCTGCTTCATATACAGTTGTACATATATTCATATACAGTGGTACCTTGGCTCATGAACTTAATCCATTCCAGGACTCTGGTCGTGACCCAAATTGGTCGTGACCCAAGTTAAATTTCCCCATTAGGTTCAATGTAAATAAGGTTAATCCGTTCTGTAACTATTTTTTTTAATCAGAAAGCAAAGTGAAGCAAAGTGACAAAGAACAACAAAGATCTGTGGCCATCTCCCCACCCCCCCAGGGATGACCGTGATCGGACCCGTCATCCCTGCACATGCCTGTCATCCTGGTGTGCTGGGGGGGGGGGGTAGACAGGAACAATCACGGGCACACTGGGGGTGGGAGGGACGGGTGCAATTGTGCTGAGGGGGGGGAGATGGCCAAGATGGTTGCGCTCGTGCAGGAAAGACAAGCTTAATTATGGGTGCACTCATGCAGGAAAGATGGGTGCGATCTTGGCCACCTCCCCCCCCCCACCTCCAGCATGATCGCGGCCATCTCCCCACTCGGGGGTGGGGTGGGGAGATGGCCATGATCACGGTCACCATCCAATGTGGAGTTAGCGACCTGAGTTAAATTTTTAATGAAATTTTTGTTTGTGACCCGATTTGGTCATGAACTGAGGCGTTCGTGAGCTGAGATACCTCTGTACATGTAGAAGTTAAAGCAATTGTCAAAGTGTTTGACTCTGACTTCTGCTAGATTAGTTTTTGACCATACAAGTAACTGCTGGACTGATCGATAAGGAAACAGACTTTTCCAAAATGATCTCTGAGGGGAGTTGCAACCATACAGTGTATTTATCATCTTGGAATTGCTTGACTGAAGGCCTGATGAGGGAGGAGGGTATCAGTGGCTGTTAGTCTTGCTGGCTATGTGCTACCTCCATTAGCAGAAGTGGCATGGCTACCTACACCAGGTTCCGAGGACCTTGGGCAGGAGGAGGTCTTGCACCCATCCTGCTTGAGAGGTCCTGTGGGCAGCTGGTTGGCTGGCATGTGTACTGTGTGCTGGACCAGATGGACCTTTGGGCTGATCCAGCATGGTTTTTCTTCTGTTCTGTGCTTTTTCAGATCGTCTCAGAAAGATGTCCAGGTCACCAGGATAAAATCCTTCCAACTTTCTTCACGAGGCACCTGCATCTTCCTTAACCTTGCCAACCCAGGTTACAGCAAGGCTTAACCCTTTACCATCCTCATCTGGAAAGGCCATTGTATGAGACCACCCAGCACCCAGATTGAGATTTGTCTCTCTGAATGCTACACACCAACAGTTTACTATATTGGCTACTGGACTGGAGCATAACAGCGCAACTGCATGGCCTCTTGACATTGCCTGGGAGGCTGTAAGTTTTGAACTGAAATTCTCTTGATAAGCTTATTGCAGTGCTTTTGTTATTTCATAATGTGTTCATATCATTGTTATTTGATGTGCTGTATAATACTGTTGCATTCCATATGAAGTTGTTAGCCGGCTTGTGCTTCCTTTGAGAGAGAAAAGCAGAACACTAATGGCTACTGATGATGGTGGTGGTGATGGCGGCAAGAACATTTCATGCACTGTGAGCTCCAGCCCAGCAACAGGCCCTTGCTTGCAGTGTACTGTGTGTGTTGGTAGGAATATATCTGAGTGAAGGCTGATCTGCAATGCACACAAGGCTCAAAGCCAGGGGCATATCAAAGGCTATTTGATGAAGAGCCAGTGTACCATAGTAGATAAAGCATTGGACCAAAGCTTAGAAGAAATCTGAGTCTAGTTCCCACTTGGCCATGAAACTTAGTGGGTAACTTTGGGCCTAAACTATATTGCAGGGTTGCTGGGAAAATTAAATGGAGATGAGAGGAAGGAGGTTTTGTAAACCCCCTTGGGTACCTTACAGGAAAAAGGATGAATATAGATATAATAAATAAGTGAATAAATGCATCAACATCAGCATAATCTCAAAAGAATGACACAACCCATAATGTTAATATGAAGGGAAATATAATGCAGATGAAATACTTGCACTGCTTCTGAACATGAATGGATTCTTTATTTTATTTATTACAAGAATGATTACAATTTCCAGTTTTGCATGTACAGTGTGGATTCAATCGATAGGCTGAAATTGGGGCTTTATTTTCATGAGGCTGCTGCTGCTTTGCTGTGGCACATGGATTTCTATGAGGACACTGCAGAAATTGCTAAGTAAAAGTCTTTACTTAGTGTGATAGGATTCACTGCTGGACACCAGCCACGCCATCATCCATCTGGCTGTCTGTTACACTTTTATACTCCCCCATAGCCCATAGGGTGCTCTGTTTGCAGGTAAAACATATAGCGGCAATAAAATGAGCAGTTACAAAACATTAAAAAACCAATAAAAAAACCGAACAGGCAAAACTTTTCATCTCACAGTGATTGAAGTTATTACACAGCATAGCAGTTTGGATAAAAACAATATGAAAACCAATCTATCCTTCAAAACATCTGGTAAATAAAAACCTGGCACGGAAAAGTACAACGCCAGTGCCAGGTCCCCCTCCTTGGAGAGCATGTTCCAGAGGCAGGGTGCAACTACAGGGGAGGTCCTCCTCCTACTGTCACCCCTTCCTTCCTTGGAGGAGGGTTCCTGGAGAAGGACCACCACGGAGGATCTTAGGGGCTAGGTAAGAACATATGGAGAACATACGGCATTCCTTCGAATAGCCTGGCCTCAAGCCTTTCAGGGCTTTAAATGCTGATGTCAACACTTTGAATTGGGCCTGGAATTTAACGGGCAGCCAGTGCAACTGGTGTGATGTGATCTTGTGGGGCAGTCCTCATTTTCAGCAGTGCTGCCAAATCTGTTCTATTGCCATATTTGCTCCTCTAAGGAACTCTCTTTAGCAGCTGAATGAATCACTCTATTTTCTTTGCTTGCAGTCATCATGACAAATTATGTGGAAATGCACTTTAGAATAAGCCCAGCCACCTACAAATTACATTGCACATCAACAGTTCAAAGAACACTGCAGCCTTCTCCAAAAAATGCACTTTTCAGGTGAAGACATGGGATTACTCTAAGACCCAGCACCAGCTCTTGTGTAATATACAAATCTCCTTGCTGAAAATGCCACCCATGCCAAGGAAAGACACGCTGGCTTTCAGCACGATTTTAAAAATGGCTGCTGCTGCATGATGTTTACATATTATTTCACATATTGAAATGATTGAGAGTATCTGTAACAGAATGTAAACAAAAAGGTGGTTTTTTAATTTGTTTTATTTTGATGCCTAATGAATCCTTCATGGTATGAGTACCAAAGAAAAAGAAAGAAAGAAAGAAAGAAAGAAAGAAAGGGGAATGTGAAGGATCCAAACCTTGACTTTTAACCCTGGAAATGTTAGGATCAAGGACAATTATATTTTTGGAGCTTAAGAAAATGTTTGGAGACCATTATTGCTAAGGTATTTTCTTTTGTTGTCTTCATGTACAGTATAGTACTATGCTTGAGTAATTGCATTCAGTGTGGTTTCTGGATTGAAATCATGAGTATTTTGCAAAATAGTGATATACCCCACTAGATGTTTCATTAAGAAGCACACACTGTGGTGGTCATACAAACATGATGTTATATATTTTCCATTACTAAAGTAGGTCCTTGATTTCTGTTTCATCACTGAAAAATTGGCAGGATTTCTAAAGCCTTCTATAGAAATAAGCATAAAAATAATTGTACACTCTCAGAAAGTGAGGTAGACCTGTGTAGTTATCTTCTGCCTGTTGGCTCAGCTCAGAGAGACCTTTAGCTTCAGTGGTTAAACCCTGCTTCACTGCCCTTTCCTGCCAGGACAGAAGTTAGACTAGCCTTTCCCAAGCTGGTGCTCTACAATTATTCCCATCAGCCCTAATTAGGATGGCCAATAATGGGAGTTGCAGTTTAACACACCTGGAAGACACCAGCTTGGGGAAAGGTGGGCTAGAGATGATGCTCTGCAAGTAGATGAAGTGGGAAAAGTAGCTCAGTGACCCTGATGAAAGTTAAGTTCGGAACACTGAGGCTTCACTACACCAGAGAACTTTGCAGAAAGGAAAGCAGTGATGAATAGACTACCCCCAGCATAGGACTGGCAGGCTATTCCCTCATGATCCCTAAAGGCAATGTCAGAATGAGAACAAAAGAAGGTGGGGAGTTCCAGGAGCAGGGAAGGTGCTAGGGAAGTGGTGAAGCTGCACTTGGAATCCTAAGCACAGGGGTTACCTTAGGTTGCAATGGCAAGGAGTAGATCATGTAGGGGTATCTATTGGAGTGATGTCAGGAGAAAGATGGATGCCTATTTTAGAGGAAAGAGAGTAGAACTTCAGTGCTCATGAACACTTGGAAGCCTTCAATGAGAAATGGCCTATCTCAGCTTCTCGGGTCTTCTGGGTGCCAATTTGGCTGACAAGGACTATAGATGCTTGAAGACCAAGTCTGATATGGGCAATGATGCAGCCAACAGAGGCTAATAAAAGGAGTGTTGCAGACTGGGAGATGTATAGCAGGTTTAGTAATTATTAGAAACTCCTGAGCCCCACACATTCCAAAACGTACCTGCTCAGATACAGTAGTGCTGTGAACTGCCCAAACAGCATTGGCTATTGGACGGTAAAGACAGAAAATAGACATTGTCATCCATCTTTTTTCCCTGCAAAGAACACCAGCTGAGATCCACTCCACTATGGAGCACCCTGGACAGCTCCTAGAAAGCTCAAAATAAAGGATGTGCTGGATGACGAGCCTCTCCGGCACCAACATCCCCAGCCTGTCCTGCCTTTTAAATCAGTGTCCACACTATTAACTCTTGCAAGAAGAGCTGTATTGTCCCCTGAACTGAGCTGAGCAACCTTCCATTAGAATTAGGGTTGGAATCAAGTGACTAGTTTTCCCACCTGTTCAGTCCACACAACAAAAATAAAGGACAGTTTTTGGCAAGCTAGAGAAATTCTTTTCATAAAACATTTGTTGACTTGAACAAACCCGACAGAGCAACCTTTCTGCAGCTAAGCAAGTCAAAGTCCAGTGGGATAATTCCTGGGAGCTCTGTTTTTAACATCTTGAGTTCGACCATGGCAAAGAACTACAATACATAAGAATACACTATATAAATAGGCAGCTTTTACCTGTTCTATTTTTTTTTTAGGCAACTCAGCTCCACACATAAACAAATGCCTGGTGGCTGCTGAGGTCTCACCACAAGACGTCTGACCACTGAATCTGCTCATACACAAATTTGCTTTGAAACCTTATAGGTGATTCATCAGGAGTCTTTTTGCAAGGCAACGAGTTGGGGAGGAGGTTAAGAACCTCCCATTTCATCCCATTCCTTTGCAAGTACTCCATGATATGGATAGATACCCGTTCTTCTGAGCACAAAAGCTCTGAGGTGCAACCTGGATTTTCTGCCTCTGTGGGAAAATGCCCTACTTTTTCTTCGGCAGTGCAGATGTGCCCTACAACTCCGTCCCCTACTTTTTGCTCCACCTGGGGTGGACGAAGCTCTCTGGAGAAGTCGGAAGCCTGTGAGAACCTGCTGTGGTGCGGGCGTGCTTTTCCCCAGCCTGGCTCTTGCCGATTGACGCCTCAGCACCACAGACCCCTGGACAGCAACTCCGCCGCCTCGCAGCCGCAAGGAGCGGGGTCGCTGCACTCCAAGGAGCGCGCAGACAGAGGCGCTGTTTCCGCGCCGGCAGAACCGGGCGCTCTGATCTGGTGCCAGGCAGGCCAACATAACCTTGCAGCGGACGAGAGAAACTGACGCGCAAGACCGCAGCGGTCTTGGGTGCATGGGTGCGCGGGTGGGCACGGGGAGCTGCGGGCACGTCGGCTCCCCGGGGAGCCGCTGATGCCTTGGCGTGTGGCAAGGCTTCTGACCTCTGCGCTGCGGGAAGGGGCTGACCGGCAAGGTCCCTTGGCCAGCTCGGCGGCTTCGGGCAGGGAAAGGCTATCCGGGGGATGGACGCTTCGTCTCTCTAAGCCAAGCATCCTGATCCAGGGGAAGAAATGACAGCGATGGTGCTCCTCTCCATCCTTTGAGTCATGCGCCAGAATGGTGAGTCGCGATGGTCTCCCCCGCCCCCTCGCCCGCAACCACGTTTTGGGCTTCGGTGGCTTCAGTGCGCCGTAGACTGGGACGCCGATCGAGACGTCTGGGGGAGATCCGATGACTTCGTGGCTAGACGGTGTTAGGACTAGGTTGGGTGGAAGGAAAGCAGAGGAATGTCTGCTTTGCTCTGCTGCTTTTCCAGGAGAGAAAGCAGAAATGCGGGAAGGATGGAGACGGGATCCTCCAAGCCTTGGCTCCGGAAATGCCCTCGTAACTTTACTAGTAGTACTACTTTCAGTGCAACCGCTTGGAGGTCCGCAAGACCGTCCATCAATCAAGTGGCTTGCGACCCAGCCCAAGTGGCTTCTTGAGATCGCAATCGGTGGCGGTCCCTCCCACCCGACTTCGGTGACCCATCCAGCCTCCAATGAAGTCAAACGAACAGCCGTTGATGTCAGTAGAGGGCGTCGGGTCAGTCTTTCCAGAAAGATTTAGGAGAGAGTAAATAAATGCTCCAACTAGCAGGAGCATCTGCTCGCGAAAACACACGTCAAGGGGGAAATAAAACCATTCCTTTCCTTTTTCTTCCTTGGTGGCCGCAGTTACCCCTTTAATCCGAATGCTCGCAGCAAAACTCAGGCTGCTTTGGAATAAGGGGAAGCAGCCTTTTACTCCGGGATGCTAATTCCAGTGCAAGCTTTTGGCCGTGTGGCGCACGGGTTGCAATGATTCCGGTTAGCTGTGCTTAGAGGCACTGCCTGGCTCCTGAGGCTGCAGTCCGTGTCTGAGGGCAGGCTTCACTGAGCCCATTGATTTCATACCTCACAGCATCCAATGGTTTACTTTCTCTTTGGGAATAGATCTTGGGAAGAAAAAAGCAAGGGGCACGGGCTTCTTGTAAGGTGGCAAGTGTGCAAAGACTGGAATGTTAAACATTTCAATCTTAACATTTCAGCAGCTATCTAAAATATTCAGAAAAGTGCCTAGCAGTGGACTGAACAAGCCAAATGAAAGGAAGAGCGAGACTGAGAGTGTTGTCATGTCACAATAAATGTACCAACTCTAGAGTCTCATTTACAGAAATTGCACAAGGGATGTGGTTAACTTGGAGTGTTACATCTGGGGTAATGCAGTTGAATCCAGACATAGCCATACTTCAAAAGCGTGGTCCAATAAGTCCCACTGACTTCAGCTGATCGATGCATACATCTGGATCTGGATCCAGCTCAGTGTCAAGGGGTCATACTCCATGAATGACATATAGAAAATATGTTCATGAATCATAACGACTGGACAGCAGGATCAAAGCTTTATCATAAACACACCTAAATATTCTTTGTTGAGGACTCCAAAAATAAAGGCTTCAGTCTTATAGCAACTTACAAAGAAGTGAGTCCCTTTTAACTCCATGGAACTTACTTCTGAGTAGGCATCGTTAGGATGGTGTTGTGTGATACCTAAAGCCATCTTCTCATTGGATAAACTGGTATTCTTAATCAAACAGCAGTGTGAGAGATTTGCTGGCAGCCAACAAATCACCAAACTGAGGAAATAGAAACATAGGTAAGAAATTGGGGGTGGGGGGAGGCTGATCTTTTGCTCTTAAACAACCCTGACCAGTGCCTCTTCTGTGCATGTGCATCTGCTTGCAATGTGTGGCTTGAATAGATGCATGTTTACTAGAGATTCCTACGCAAGCATCTTCACAACCAAGCCCAGAAGTTCAGTGGGTTATGCACTCCAAGCTAAGTGTGTCTAATCTTGCAGCTTTTGTGTGCCTTGTAAGTCAAAATACTGGGGGAGGGGATAAACCACAAAGTGCATACATCCCATTGAATTCAGTTGCAACAGAGAGGAAACTTCAAGTAGTCTTCAGCATTGATTACTCATTTTAGACACAGAGTCTTGATGACTCAACAAGTATTGGGTTAATGTGCAACTGTATGCATAGTCATTTCAGCATGCCTATGTTAACAACAAGATCGGGATAGGACCAGTCTTGCAAATGCCCCACTGGTGTACAGCAAAAAAAACTCCTGTTCACTCCCCAGGCTTTAGTATACATATATATCATTCTAGGAGGTGGATATAAATATTTTGCTTAGTAAACAGGAAACAGTGGGACATATTAGATATGAATACAGCAATTCAAAGAAAATGCAAAATAAACTATATTCTGTTTAGAGATAGTAAATTATGAACGGCATACGAAAAAGACTAGGACTGCAATCTTACACAGAGCGAAATCCCAGCAAAAAAAGGGGACGGCAGAGAATGAGGTGGCTAGATAGAGTCACTGAAGCAGTCTGCCTGAGCTTAAGTGGACTCTGGGGGATGGTGGAGGACAGGAAGGCCTGGAGGAATGTTGTCCATGGGGTTGCCATGGGTCAAATGGGACTTCACAACTAACAACAACAAACATGAATGGGCTCATGTGGTTCAATTTGCAAATGAAGGTTTATGATTTTCTCTATTTTAGTTCATACGGCTGCAATGCCAGCTACAAAAGGAGAGCCTAGCTAAAGGCAATGGCTGAATTCACTGGGGATAGACTCAGTGCAAGTATATAATTAAAATGCTTATTTCCAAGAGAAACTCAGATATTTCTATTGCTGGTATATTTTAGTTGTCAGCATGTGGCCTGGAGGCGACGAAGCACAGATGCCCCAGTGCTCCCACTTCAAAAACACATTTCCTCTCAGTAGCTTTTTCAATCAAGTATTATATGGCCAGCATGCAACATGTGCAAAGCATAAAATGTTTTGAATTATATTGATTTATATTGATAATGCTTAGCATCTTTTATTATTGATGAACCCTGATTAAACAATATTATACAAATTACTCTGTCTAGCCTTCCTTGCAGTTTGTTGTCAAGATAGAAGTAGGACAAATTTATGTCTACAACTCTGAACTCCTTGGAGGAAGATAATAACAGTTTTAATATTTGAATCACAAAAATGTATTGGCTATTTGCTTTAAAACAGTATAAACTGAGACATGTCAACTCAGATGGAAGCTTAATTAAGTTCAGCTGTTGTGAGTGCACAATGGAGAGGAGGAGAACCTTGTAAGTAGCCTGGGTTCCTTGCAAGAGCAGGAAAGGTGGGATATAAATGTAACCTCAAAATAATAACACCTGATTAGCACGAGGTAAAGAGACTGTACCTTGCTAAACACACCCAGGTTGTAGAATACCTTATCCAATGAGATCCACTTGCCCTGCTATTTGTACAGTTTTTAGCAGACTGGTTTTTGTTGTTCCAGCAAGCATTTTGGGTAGACGTTGTCATTGCATGTGTTAGGTCCCCGTTAAGATTTGTTTTTTTTTTTTTTTAATTGTGGACTCTGTTTCAGTTTTATTTCTGTTGTAGTAAGCCGTCCTGATGCTTCTATGCAAGGATGGGATATAAATGCTGTAATAAACAAACAAACAAACAATTGTTTCATTTTAATGCCTGTAAGGTCCCTGAGCAATGCAAGTATGTTAGAAGGCCGGGGTATAGGTTTTCTAAATAAATGAGGATCTCATCCCATGCATGTTAGATGGACAAAAGGCCTACAACTCCCAGCATGCCCAAGGCAGCCAGAATTTTGGGAATTGTAGGGTTTTTGTCATATAAACATGCACAGGATTTTGCCTTCAAATACAAGTGGGAAAGTGTCATGCAAATGGCATTTTCTAATATATTTCTCTACTTTCTCACATTTGTTTTTATAGTATGGATTCATAAATACTTGCCTGAAGTCTCTGGTGGTTGAAAAATATGGTGAAGAAATATGGGAAAAATTAAGGTAATAAATTTATTCATAGATGTCTAGGGCTGGAAGGAGCACAACAACCATAGAAGAATACTTTCTTATGTAATGTTTGGGGCTCTGGAACAATTACTTGCATGAACATACACCTGTATACATATAGGTGACTGATCAGCTTAAACAGATTTACTTTTGAAATAAGCTTTCATGGTCTAGAACACATTCCATCAGATGCATCAGTTGAAGGAATCTAATTTATTAGAGCTTGTGCTACAATAAATCAGTTAGTTTTAAACATGGAGGAAAAATAGGAAATGTATCACCTAAACAAGGGAACAAATGAAATTTAGATTTGCATAATAGTTATATATACTAATTTATTGGATTTGATGCAAATTTAGAAACCACAACTATAATTTAAGAAGAAACACAAGCCAACTCATCATATGAGGAAGACTGTGGCAAGGTTCCCTACATTCTTCCTTTGTCTGCATTCCTGCTCTTACTCTTGATAGACAACTCCAGGGTCCTGTTCTCCCCCCTGCATCTTTAAACCAGGCTTGTAAAGCAGGAAACACAACCAAAGTGCCACATGATTCTTGGTTAGTTTTGCTGCAGTAAACAAACTAAGGGCACAATCCTATGCACATTTATACAGAAAGGTTTTTACACCTCACAGCATTTCCCAGCCAGAATGTTGGCCGACAAATGTTCTGAGCCATGGGACTTTCTTCTGCCTTAATGGGCATAGGATTGCATCTGTACCTTCTGAAGAGGGAAGGGACAACAGGTGGTACACAGACTCCAGGGAAGCAGAACAAACAGGGTCTTATAACTAGGAAGAGTCTTATAACTGGGATATGACTAGCAAGATCCAAGATGGTGTCACATAATAACCTAAATGCAAAGCTTTTAGTTCTCTTGCCAGAGCAAAGATCTTGAAGGAAAAGTACCACGTGTGTCTTTAAGGTGCAACAGCAATGTTAGTTCCCCCTGTACATGCAATTATAAAATAAGTAGAGTCTCAGTGAAACTCAGTAACTTTGATTCTGATTTCACTTGCAAAAAACAAACATAATTAACTAGTTTTTGAAATCTTAGGGATTGTGCCATGTAGTGCTCAAATTGCGATGTATCTGGAATATCTACCAGCACACTATAGTCCCCAACATCTGTCAGTTATGCTCCAATGCCTATGGGGTGTGCTCTCCTAAAGTCATCCATTGACCTTTCACTGACCAATGCACTTCCCCAGTATTTTCTCCTCTGAGTAGGGCTGGCTGTCCCATGGCACAAAGCATTTCCCTACCAGAATCTACATCATTAAAAAGAGCAGTAGGAAAAGATTGTTTACTCCTGGAGCAGACAGCAGCATGCAATTTTCAAGAAGAAAAAATGTGGCTATTACAGTAGTACAGAAGAGGGAATGAATGCATAAGCTACCAATTAGGTTAGATCTGAGAAATCATAGCACTTAGGGAGGCAAATATACACACATATATCTTCAGAACATCTGGAAACACCAGACTCTCAGCAGGACTCAGCAGGGTTACTCCATAGTGAAAGTGCTTTTAGGCAAGGCATGCATAAGCAAACAATTCATAGAAAGAATATAAAATAGGAGAATGATTTCCCACTGCTGAGAATAATTGGAAACAATTATTGAGACAAAGACAAGAGATTGCCTTGACACGGAACACTCCCCTGTTCTAATTGCTTTATTTGTTATACAACATGATTTAGAATGGCAAGTTGTTCAGGTGCACATTTTTGCAACAGACACATTGACTTCTTGTATCTTGGCTAAAAAGTCATTATGCCAAATGAAGCCACAATGCCTTTTGGAGTTATTACAATTGGCAACCTTAAGTGTCATTAACTGCAAGTGAAACGGTTATATATATATATTTCTTTCTCTCTGTTTGTTTGCTAACTAAAATTTCTATGGAGACATTCTTTTGTTTGCAATGGGTTTTGAGTTTGATGGTCTTCACATTTTGTCAAAGACACAATAGCCTTACACTAGATTAACTTGCTGACCCTTCAGAAATGATGTTTATATTCTTAATATATGTAAAATAAAGGAAGGGATCCTTAAATAGAAAGGTGACAGCAATGCCTATACACTGCTTTCTTTGTGACTCAATGAACTGATAAAATAATGAGTGTAATTCTATACCTATCATGTTACACTGCTGTGTAGAAAGACTGATCATAGTTATTACCAATGGTAGTAGCTATGGTTACAAAAGTAGAGTTAAGTTTTGCTGATGTTCTAGTATTGACAGCAGCTAACCTATTTTGATCATGGATGCTGTGGGAAGTATCCTGCTGTGTCCAGGTCCTCTCATAAGTGAACACCTGCACAATGGAATTTTTATGCTTGTGAAAATAACCTTGAATGAGCAGAAATGCTTATTTCTGGAATGGGAGGCCCACAGAACATTCAGGAGCAGTTGCTCCTGTGAGGACACTGGAGCCAGTAGAGGGAAAGACCTCATGGGATGCCAATCATCATCCTTGCACTAGCCAGATAATCAGATATAGAGTCCTTCTTTATGAAATGTCAGGATCCCTCATTTTTTCCATTCCCAAACTGTTCCCCATGTTTTTCATATCCAAGGGGAATGTTTTTGCAGGGTTATTTATTCACCAGTAGAAAAAGTCAGTTTGTGCTGACTTTTCCTTCTAAAAAATAGGTATAGAAATAAATGTCCATCACATCCATTTTGTAGGACACACCTGGCTGGCTGGCATTAGGTGGAAGCGGACTAGTCATATCCCGAGCATGCATACAACAACAGAGAATCAACAATGGCCCAAGACTGAGCAGTCTCTCACCCAAGACCCTCCACTTCAGCACTTAGGTAGACCAGCCTCCCAGGGGTGTGTGGAGATCACTTGGATTCATATGTGACGACCAGGAATCCTGGTGGGGATTTCAACCCCATGGTCATACAGGGTATAAAAGGGGCTCTGCCATGCTCCTGGGGGTTATTGTCATTTTGCTGTGATCAAACTTATTCTCGCAAATAATGATACTTTTTCAGTCTTTCACCCTTGTCATGCTTAATTGGATCAAGCATGCCAAGGTCTGGACCAGGGGTCCCCAGACTTTTTCACCAGGGGGGCAGCTGAAAGGTGCTGGTGGGGTGTGCAGGCCGGAAAGGTGGTGCCGGCGAGGCGCGTGGGCTGGAGAGAGGGGGGAGGCAGCACGCGCAGGCGAGGGGCACGCGGTGAGGGGAGGGGAGTCATGGGTGGTCGTGTGTGGCGAGCGGGGGGGGCGAGGCGGGGTGGCACGTGCTGCGAGGCGGGCGCACAAGGCAGTGGCTTGCTCGCTTGGGGATTGTTTTCTCCAAGCAAGTCCAAAGCGATCTCTGCATGAGCAAGCTGCTGCCTCCCCACACACGGGGCGAGGCAGGTGGCAGCAGGTGTGCACGGGTCCAAAACCTCTGAGGTGGGCCAGATAAATGGGCATGGCAGGCTGGATCCAGCCCACGAGCCGTAGTTTGAGGACCCACGGTCTGGACCCTTGTCTCCAACAATTCCATTGGGATCTCTACAAAGCAGAGTTCACGGGAAACTACTTTACCAACCTGATTAGCAAACAGATGCATCACTGTGGCATAAATCAGAACTCCCATGAGGTCAGCTACCATGGCAGGAGAGCAGAAGCACACTGCCCTATGGAAAACATCTATGTACATCTACACATAGAAACATTCATTCTAAAAACATGTATCTCATAATATTGATTTTGATGCAGACCAGGGCAATTACATCTATTGAAATCAGTGGAATATAACTTTGTCATGATTAACTTGTCTCATTGGGATTTCAGGGATGCAGCTTTGGGACTTCACACACACAAACACAATGAGGGGGGGGTAGGGGGGAGGGAGGCAGAGGGAGAGACAGGACTGCCATCCCAGAGCTCCCTCTGAGCTTAGCTGCATTCTCACAGCAGCAAATGGATGGGGGAATGGGTTCTCCTCACTACAATATATTGTTTCCTGTTATGTAAAGTATTTTGCCCTGTTTTGTCTTGAATGGACAATTAAGACCTATTCAATTTACAAGGATCTGATCCTGGTTTAACTACTTTGTTGATATGGATCCATCCAACTGTATGAATGTCTGACTCCTTTTGGGGTCATTGATATGGTAACTATAATGAGGCGTGCCTGCACTTGAAAATTTACTGGTACACTACTGCTAAAGCATGGCCATCTTAGGAAACAGTCCTATGTATATTTAGACAGAAAAAGTTATACTACTTCCAGTATGCCCCAGTCAACCATGCTGGCTGAGGAATGCTGGAAATTGTAGGACTCCCCCCCCCCTTTAAACTTGCATAGGATTGTACTTTTAGTCCATTTCTGAACACCTGATTTTGTCTTCAGTGAGTGAAAAAAATAGCCCTGCTGAGTAATAGCTATTTAAGTGTGGGCCAGCTGATTGAAAAGGAAATTGAATGCTTAAAAAGTTATTAAAATGTTAAGAAATTCTGTTTCTGTTACAGAGTTCAAACTGGAGTACAGGATAGCTTTATGACCTTTGAAGTTTACCGTGATGAGATCACAATGCAGCTAATTGACAAGGCATGCAAAATGCTGGGTATGTATTTTCTGGGGGAAATGCAAGATTTGGGCCCTACGGATTTAAGAAATTATATTTGTATCTATATCTTGTTTGAAGCTAAATAGGCCTCATGGTCTGACTGAGGTATCTTGCAACTTTGCAGCTTTCACTTCAATATAAGTAAATCATACTTTCAGTACGGGGTTGCATTTTTATATTTGAACAGGGGAGATTAGGGGTGGGGAGTGGCTTTTGAAATCCATAGGGCCCAACCTCTTTTAAACCCAATCATGCAGTTTTACCAAATCATAACCTTTTAAAAACAGTTGCTCCCTCACATTTGTTGAAGTAGTAAATAAGAACTTCTCTATTTAACAGGCTTTGATGAACTGTTAAATGAAAGATTACTTTTCTATTAGCAGCAAGGCAACAAATGGAAAACTGTGAGCAATGTTATAAAAAGCTCACTTGGGCGTGTGCCTCCGATCTTTAGAGCTGCCCCCGTTGCCTTAATACAAGCCTGTGTCTTCCTCCTGAACTCAGTATCCTTGCAATTATTAGGAGACCTTGGAACTCACTCCCTTAGTAAACAAATGCAGAATGTAGCACCAGCTTTTAAAACTAGAGCAGGGACTCACCTTTCTTTTCATAGTGTGCTCATTGTTTTCATTAAGTCCAGAGTCCATGGACTGGATTCCGCTGAATAGAACATTTGAAAAAATTACTTTGGTTTTCATGTAACTGGGGGAAAAGGGACTTACTAGCATGAAGGTACTAGAGCCCCGATGATCTCTATTTAATCTGGAACCCAGGGATTAGCTGGCTTTTATCCCACACATGTTCCCCCTCTTGTTGCTTTCGAAACATAGCCATGTTGCTATGAAAAATATAAATCCAAAAAATGCAGTTGGGCAATGCCTTTATTAGGACTTTTGCTTGGTCCTAAAAAGGGTAACCACCTGTACCTCCGGCACTTTATTGGTGCAGCCCTATGGTTTCCTGACATCATAGGATTCTTTGGAGTTCCATCACGGAGGTCTTCCAACCACAGGAATTGGAGTTCAGTGGCCAAGTTCCCATTTCTCCCCCGTGGCAGCCACTGCAAAAAGAACTACTCTAGCTAAGCAAAGTAATGCACCTTTGAAAGGGGAGGAAAGAGGCAGGTAAAGGAGGAGGCTGCAGGGGTCTATGTAATGCCTAGTGGCACCCTAACTTCCTTCTATTCATTTCTGTGGCACTTTATCCAGAAGGCCAAGCTAAAATTGCCACCACTGCACTTCACTCTGGCCATTGAATGCATTTGAGCTTCTGATTCTGAAGGATTGCAGGCACCTAGGGAGGGGGCAGTGTGATTGTTCCATAAGGGTTGCCTGTTGATGAGGTTTCTAGAAACTTAAAATTGCAAACTGCACCTAGCCACAATTCTCTCAGTTTCCTCTCCTGGTCCAAGGCAAAGCAACGGCCTCTAGTTCTGAGATCTCTGTCCAGGGTTGTTGTGCTTGTTGGTGATGGAGAGGTGGAGAGGATTTACTGAGGAATAAAACTCACTATGGGTAATGCGCTTACTCCTTGGCATTAAGCAAGCACAACTTAGAATGTTGCACAGTTTTGTCCCAAAAGCAAGCAAGAGGTTAATTAGCTTGCTTTGCATAACATTTAAATTATAGTAATGATTTCTAATTTTGAGCATATACTTGTACATATAAATTAAAATATGCAAATGTGTGCTTTTTTGTCCTATAGGCCTGAGCCCCAGGTCTAGCATTGCATGTGATGGAAACATAGGCAAGTAAAGACGTAACTGAGAGATATCAAGTCAAACTGCTTAGAAACAGCATGCTAGTACTAGGGCTCAGTGGTGGAATGCTTGCTTCACATACAGAAGGTCTTTGGTTCATTCCTGGCGTTTTTCAAGTAGGGTTACAAAAACCCAGAGAGGTTCTGCTGGTTAGCATTGTCAATACTGTTCTAGTTGTTCGGACTGAGTATCAGGCAGCTCCCTATGGTTCTATGAAGATGGAGAATTGACTCGCTGGCCAATTTGAAATGCCATCTTGTCCTCAGTTGCTAGTGAAAATAGCAAGAGGGGAGGGAAATCATGCATTGTCTTTTGTTTACAGGACATTTTTAGAAACAGTTAGGAACATTTCTGTCACTTCCCATGGAAAAGAAAAAAAATGGATAAACAACTTCTGTTTCTGCTAGGATTTTAAAAAATTGTTCTAGCAATTAGGTGGCCAAACTTTGTTTTAAAGTCATTCATCTATCCAGGTTATCGTAAATGGAAAGTTTCCATTGTAGTTCTATTATGACTCTTGGATTATAGTGGGAATTCTGAAAACTGAGTTACAAGATGAAATGTTGCTGATCCTATGACAGAGCTTTTGATCTCTTATTCTCTTTTTCACAACTAATTTCTTCGATTTTTGTTTCCTTCCAAGTATACCTTTTATCTTCAAATACAGTATATGGTACTGTTAGTGCATTATTTTAACTTTTGATCTTGAGAATTCACAAGTCTCTTAAAATTTACCTAAGGATCAGAGTCGTGAGATCACCAGCCCCTTGCAATTATGTCATCAAGAGCGTTGTTGAACCATGAATTGCCATTGAATTGCAAATTGTTGTGTTGCATGAGCCCAGCTGGACTAATAAACTATTGTTTGTTAACTATGACTGACTGAGAGAATCCATGGTTTGTTAGATTGTGAACTGTGGAATGTTTGTGGTTAACAAACCATGACTTGTTAGCACAGCTAGGTTCATGCAACAACCCACAATTTGACAACTTCTAATGATTCATTAACAAGCTATGCTCAACCTGTACTCTGGTTTGCTGTGGTATGTGAACCAGGTCTATAATAGATGTATTAATGGCTGCTAGCATAGCAATAATTTATGCTTAATTTGTTCAGAAATGAATCTTATGAAGTACTATGTAAGAATGCACTGTAACTTTTGATGGTTCAGACATAGGAGTTAGACGTAGAGGAAAGATCTTTTATAGCAACTAGCTATGGTCACTATATACCAACTCCATGTTTAGAGACAGTGTAACCACATTTTAATGGTAACTTATTATGTACTATTGTATTTCAATGTATTTTATCATGTTGTAAGCCGCCCCGAGGTTTCGGCAAGGGGCGGCATAGAAATGTTATAATAATAACAACAACAACAACAACAACAACACAGTAATAGAGAACCTCTGTCATCTCTCTGTCCTCGTTATGAACTTCCCAAAATTCTATGGCTGGCCATTCCTGGGAGGAAGAGACTGGGTTAAGGGTAGGTGTGCATTGAATTTCAGGTTGTTTTTGAGAAGAATTCAACAAAATATGGATATCATATTAGGGCTACCAAGAACATGGTTTCTTATGGATTATTCATGGCTGAAAACACCTGCTTTTATTGCATACATTTGTTGCAGATTCAGATTTCATGGTGTACTTTAAAATGCTATATGTGAAGTAGCCGCATAGGCACCAAATCCTAGGGGCTATGGCAGCAACTAATTTCTCTTCAGTCTTCTTTGTATTCCTATGTATCTTTTACTGACCATCAGGTTCCAAGCTGGTTTAAATCCATGTACTTTGCTTTCACTGAAATATGATTCAAATAGGCTTACAGTTATATCCTGATCCTTTTGCAATTAATAGTAAAAGTCCTGATAGATTGGGATTGTCTATTCTAAAGCCATTTGGGATAAGGTACTCTAACTGAAGTGAGTTAAAACATGTTCCTGGTCCCAAACCATGATGGTTCCATGTTATGTATGCTTATTTTTCCAGATGTTCCTCCAGATATGGTCCTGAAGCAGTTTGGAGAGTATTTTTTTGAATTCTGTAAGCGGTCTGGTTATGACCATATGCTGAGAACTCTGGGAGGAAACCTCTATGAATTTATAGAGAACCTGGATGCATTGCACAGCTACCTGAGTTTGTCTTACCAGGCAAGTAGACATCAGTAATCTCTGTGATGCTAGCAGAGAAATGTATGATTCCTGTATCTCTAGACAGGGCACATATTCTCAATAGCAAGCACCTCACAAAACATGTTTCTGGTATACATGCTACCTAAATTATTTACGTTAGTTGTTTTAGATGCTTTGTGCTTGTGATTGCTTGGGCTTAAAATACTGGGCTGCTGAGATTTGGTTACCTTCCTCTAAGATTTAAATTTGTATGGAACTTTGCACAGAGGCTCTACCAGGTGGGATTCTTAGAGTGGCAATCCAAAATATCTGGAGGGCACCAAGTTCTTTCTGCCTGTGCCAGTCAGATGGAACTGAGCTAGGTGCACAAAGCGTTTCACCCGGTATAAGTAAGGTGCTTATGTAACATTCCCAAGCTGTTGATAGCTCTGAGTGACATCAGCATCTGCAAGATTGGTGTTGATGTGAAAAATGTTCGCTTCACTGATTTTCCTGACGAGGTTGCAGGGGTGATGCTAAGAAATCTCACAGGCAGGACTATCATGGAAGGCGTCCTGGAGCTTTCAGCTTTCAGCCACTGGCAGAACATGTTCCTTATGAAGTACATGTGGCAGTCAGAGCCATGGCACCACCTAAAAATACAGAGACATACAATGATATCTTTTCGATCCATTCTAGCCTCTCTGTATGCTGGAAAATAACTTTCTTTTGTTTATAAATTAAATGAGGTGGTGAACTGTTGCTTTGGGTGCTCTGTGGTTCTAATTGGCAGAGCTACCAACGGAACCCACTGTTTTGCTTTAATTGGACCCACAGATAGGCTTCTCCTGCTTCAAGGTGCCATTGAAGAAAATATTCCAAAATATATGAAATGTGCCGTATTAATGCTTTGAATGTTTTTCAGGAAATGAATGCTCCTTCATTTAGGGTAGAAAAGAATGAAGACGGGTCAATGCATTTGCATTATTACTCAGACAGACGAGGGTTGTGTCATATTGTTCCAGGTATGTCTTTTTTTTTACAAAGTGGACTTTGAAAGACATAACAGTGGACTGATGTCTACAGACTGTTTCACATCAAGCATGTTTTGCCTTTTCTAGAGCTCTGTCATACCCTTTATTCATCACATTAGCCATAAGTCATCTTCTTCTCATACACCAACTTGCCCTTTCACTGAGATCCACAGATCATGGCCTCTTGGTTGCCCTGTTGCCCTGCCTGCCCAGGGACATCTGACAGTGACTAAGGAAAGGGTTTGTCGCTTGCAATGCCCTGCCTTTGGAATTCTCCCCGCACTCCCTGCACCTAGAGGTGCTGCTTTGGTGGCACTTCAGTGCTTGCTGAAAGCTTATGTGTATACCTAAACATTTGCTAAATTAATACCTAGCCACATAAGATCCGGAAGGCCCCATATAGATTTGGACAGGGCTACCTAAAAGATCACCTTCTCCTATACGAGCCTGCCCAGTCCTTGAGGGGAAAGCCCTTCTTTTGATATTGCTACCATCAGATATGTTTGAAGGAGGGAAAAAAGAGGGCCTATTTGGTGGTTGCTCTCAGACATGGAACTCTCTGCCGAGGAAGGCTAGGTTAGTTCTCTCTCTGCTGTCCTTCCACCAGGAGTCATTTTCATCTGAGTAGGTCTTTGGCATGTAATTTGGTTAGTTGAGTTGGGTGCTGTTGTTATTCTATGATTTTTTTGTCTTGTTCTTAATAGCATTTGTTAATGTATATTTTCTATATGTTTTTGTTTTAAATGTTGGCTTTTACTGTTGTTAACTATCTTGAACACTATTTAGTGGTAGGAAGGGAGGGCATAAATCTTTTCTTTTTAAAGTAATGCTTTGAAAACTGTTAGCTTAGTAGGATGTATTTCTGAGAAAATGTGTTTAGGAATGACATCCACAGGACAGGACAATAACATGCTTCTTTTGCTTTAGGAATCATTGGTGCAGCAGCCTTGGATTTTTTCAACATTGAAATTTCCATGGAAATTGTTAATCAAACAGAAGAAGAAGAAAGGACAGGGAAAAAAGAGCACATTGTGTTCCTTGTAACGCAACAACCGGTATTTTCACAGAAAAGAAGAAACAAATTCTCTTCCTCTCCACAATACTTTTCAAGTTCACAAGGAGAAAAACAGCTGAATAAAGAGGTACTGTGATGTTTATTCTGTGCAGAAGCATCAGCAGGAAAATGCATTTATACAAAATACAGCATCAACACAATTTCAGAGCTACATGTTGTGCAATATATTTATCTGTTAGCGGAAATAAAAACCATACAGCCACTCAGATAATACTTATGTTGCAACGCTGATGACATGTGTACAGGAGAAAGGTGCTTTTCTTATTTTTTTTCCTGGGCCATTGACTTTCACTGCAAGTTACAAAATATACCTAGGGTTAAGACCTTTATTTAAAGGACCAGCATAAATAGGAACCATGTTCGGCTGAAACATTGCTCATGATTTGCACCATGGATCTATGCATGTGACAGACCCTAGCTTTAAGGTGAATGGGGAAGTCATTGTAAGATCTACTTTTAAAATTGTTCAGTAGCCTTAACTAAAGTTATAATAAATTCCTATGCACATTTACCTGGGAATAAGATGCAATGAAATTTACTTCTGAATTGATATGAATAGGATTGCACTGTTGCTGTTGTTTAAGTGACCAGTCAAAACTCACACGTCTAAAGCCAACATACTACTTGGTCCTTTGCATCTTATTCAGAACTATGTCTCTCTGATTTCAGTGGGACAAGTTACCTACTGACAGTAGCCTCAGAATACTTGATCTGATATGATAGTGTGGTAAAGTTATTCAGCTGCTGCCTCTAAATCTTTTAATTCCACTTGAATTTGCACTAGCACCATAGTGTGAGAGTTAGATGACCTATCCTGTAGACTAGAATACATCTGCGCACAGATTTTCTAAACTCTCAGAAGTTCGTGGTTCTTGATGATGGCTGATTCGAATGGTCCTGTGTCCAACCTGAAAAGTTCTCAGGAAGGGATTCATTTGGAGTTGGGAAAATTGAGATGATAATGGGTGACCATACATGGTGGTCCTTTATGGATTTCCAAAAAAGAGGACACTGATTTGCATAATGTTTGTATATGCTAATATAAATGGGGAAATTTAGAAATATTTGCTATAAATAGAAATGCAATGTATCTTACTATACTGTGGAAGACTGTGACCAAAGACATATGTGCTTGTTGATGAGCAACTTTAAATCCCCTTCCACTCTCATGTCTTATTTTTTAAAAAACTTTAAACTAGGAGTGGACATCCCTTCAGGTACCCTGTCTCATCTATCCAGAATTGTGGGGCCCAGTGAAGGGATAACTCCGGACAGGAAAAGATGGGGACAAATTCCCACTTCCCCCTCTGGGGAGGGTCACTGAAATAACTCAAAGGCTAGTTGCCTTTAGGATCTAGAAGTGGTTCTTTCCCCACACAGTCTGTCACCTCTGCAGACTCTGTTACGGGTTTGCTTGAGCCGAATGCTGTACAGGATGGGCCATTGGTCTGATCCAGCATGGCTTTTCTCATACACTTATGCTTAATAAAGTTGGCCCTAGTTTAAGCCAAGCTCCTGTGTTTCACTTCTTTATTTTTGTTAATGTTTATCCTGAGCTGGATAATCAGAAAGAATGGATGTAAATAGGAGATATTTTATATTCAGAACACCTGCAATTCATGTTTATGCTCAGTAATCTGAAGGATTGCCTCCAAAGCACTGGCAAGAATGAAACATATTCGCTTGTGTTCTGTGTGTGCTCCAGTTCCAAGTGTAGAGAAATAAATTTAAAACACTGTCTGTCTGTTATTGTCACCATTATTCTTTTGCTGATGCAGAGTCCCTAGTATCCATTCCATTGTTTAAAATATTAAATGGCTTAGTGACTGCTTTGTGTTGATTCCACAGGATCTTGAAAGAACGATGAATAAGATCAGAGATAAAACAAGTCGGCTTTCCACCCGTCCTATTAAGAAAAGCCACTGGGAAACCATCCGAGGAATTGTGACAATAGGAAAAGGTAAATTCTGTACCTTTAAAAAGTGTTTGGCATTGACTCTGTTTCAGCATTGACATAGAGAAACCCACGTTGGTCTCTTTTTGCAGTAACAGCTACAATTTACCACAAGATGCTTTGCGATCAGACAGCCAGTCTCTTAGTGTCGGTAACACTGTCAAGCGTCTTTCTTCAGAATCACCTAAATGAAAAATTCAAGCTACAATAGAACAATGAAAACATGACACTCACACACATGCACACAGATACAAATTGTCATGTAGCGTGCAATTTTGACAGAATAGCTATCAACTGAAATCCAGAACCCTGACATAATTATATAATAGAATCATTTCATTATATTGTAAATTAAAAGCTATGCATTCCTTTCAGAAGCCTTCGCTAACCTGTTCCTGCCTGGAAATTTGAAGGCCTGGAAAACAAAAACATTTGGAACAAAACCATTTCCCCCTATTTTTCTGCTCCCCTGCTCTGCATTTATATTTGTGGGCACGAGATGCTCAGATCCTAAAGCAGAACTTGCCTACTGCAAATTTCTTTACTCTGGGAGTACCCCAGCCCTTTCGCCTTTGCTCCAAATTCTGCTTCCTTCAGACCTTTTCTTTCAAATCATGTTTTGTTTGCTTTGACTAAAATTAAGTACTTGTAACTTCACTGGTACACAACTACTCTCATTCACCTTCTGTTTTCTCAACATCTATTTTAGATTATAAGCTCCTGGTTGCACGGGGCATGGCCAGTTTTTGTTCGTGAAATGCTGTAAAGTTCCATGCACTCTGGTCCTATAGCTGGTCCTGTTGTTAGACAAAGTGAGGCAGCAAGTGCTGGTGGGTGGGAAGCAGTTCAAGTGTTGCAACAAGGTTCAGCTGCCGATCCAGTCGGGCTCTGCACATGGCGTGGTGGTGGTGGAGAATGGATATCATCTTGTCCTTGATCTGAGGCAGCAAAATATCCAATGTAGCCCCGAGTATTGTGAACTTCTCCACATGAGGCATTTATCATGTGTTTATCATCCCTTACTCTTGGTTGTTCTAGATTCTTTAGATGAAGTTATGATCTTCCAGTTTTGTTTCTGTTTTAAAACACTTTGGGAGGTTTTATAGTGGGGGACAATGAAGCATTATTTCTGATAGTAAAAGAGAATCTGTTTTCCTACTGATGTACTATTCCACTATAGCACATTGCCTCCTAGAGAAAAGGAAAAGCAGAAAAGGAAATGCTGTCTGTGTAATGCTAGAATTCTACAGAATTTCTGTGCTACAGAAACTGAAAGTACTGTAGACACTACAGTTAGCATCCTTCTGTAGAAAAGCTCTGTATTGAAAAACCCTAATAAAAACGTAGTGTGGATATTGTGTAAGTCATGTTCGAATTGTGCAAGGGATAATGCATTACATAACATTCTTAAAGCTTTAAATTTCATAGGCTGTCCAGAGCATTTTGGCTATTGGGTGGTATGGAAATATAGTAAACGAGACTGAAAAGTATATTTGAAGAATAAATAGCATGGGTGGTGCTGCCTGAGATATAATGAGACCTAAACAAGCTTTTTTAGATATAATGGGACCTAAACAAGCTTTCAAATAGGCTCCTTTTCTCCTGTCACTGCATTAATCTGCACCAGGTTCCGATATATGCATAAGTGGGCAAGCCTAAGGAACAGTACTTTCAATTTGCAATTGATATCAGTGTACAAATAAAAAGAAAATTCATGTATAGCACCGAGACACTATTAGAGGGATGTGATAGGTAGAGTACTGATTGAATGTGTAGTCAACCATCTTAGAAAACCATGCTACCTATAAATTGCTACTGATTTGCTGAGTGAACTGTGGTAAAGTTGAAAGCATCATTTCCCCCCATATTTCAGGACGACTTCTGAGAGGATTTGATCCTGTCTATCCAAAGACCCTCTGGATAGATCCAAAGACTTTCTGCAATGGGCTTCCTTTCCATATCGTGTTTGATGAAGAAGTAAGTCAAACTAAGAATAAGTAATTTCTCTCTGCATGGAACCAAACATATAGCTACCCTGAAGAGCAATTCTTTATATGTCTCTGCAGAAGTAAGTCCCATTGAAGTAAGTTCAGTGGGGTATATTTCCAGGCAAGTGGGTATTGGATTGCAGCCTTAATCACCTGATACAGGAACCTCTTTATACAGGAACCTCTTTACTGTTATCGCTTTTTGCTGAAACGCTAATGGTAGCTTGTTGACATGATCAGTTACCCTAAGATGATAACCCCTTGTAACATCATGCTACTTCTGACAGTGTTGTCAGATTAGGTTCTGTGTCTTGCCTAGAAGAAAAAAAAATCCTCTCCTCGCCACAATCATGGGAATGCAGTAGCATGATAGAACAAAGATCCATCAGCCTAATGATGTGGTATTTCAGGATCCAGGAGTAGATGTCTATGGATTTGATCTTGTGTTAGCCTACTCAGGGATACAGAAGATCAGGCCTCAGGTCAAACCCAGGACACTGGGTTCCAAATGGGTCTTCAGAGGTTCCCCAATGAGTTGTACCACCTTCTCGTGGCCTCAACCCTCTTTCCCCAAGCACTAATTGTATGGGGTTTTTTTCCTGTTTCTGCGTGTTTTTCCCATTCTAAAATGTTAAATTGTCTCTCCCAAGACATTGCTGCTAACATAAGAATTGTAAACTCAAATATGTTGGTATTTTTGGTATGATGTTTCCAACCTTTGGCCCACATATCGCTGGAATGTGCTCCCCAAATTCTGCTTTGAAATTGAATTCTGTCCTTGAATGAAAGACTTCAATCCCCCTACGTTGGATCCTAACTTAATTCAATTTCAGTCAGTTCACTTTGAGTAAGACTAGCATTTGCTACAATCCTTTGCAAGGAAGAAAGCTGAAGATAGGTCAATGTGTGCGGAGACAGCAAGAGATATGACTGATAGGACGTTTTTGAATCATGCAATCATAATTTGAAGGGTTGCAAACAATCTCTACACCACTGATAGTTATAAAATGGAATTCTCTGGGAGGTTGAGCAAAATAGCACAGGGATGTACAAGAGTCCTTTAAAAATGCATATATTTTTAAGCTCAGAGTGAAGCAAGCTGGAGTCAGCATTCAGAAGATTGTGCCTGGCCTTCAGACCATGGGTATCCGCCTCAATCAGTATTTCAGTATTGTACGCCCTGAAGTGACATTCACCATTTCCAGTGTCCAGAAATTCATCAACAGCCAATTTGTTTTCCGGACCAAGAGAGAGATGATGCCAGAATCCTGGAAGCAGCGTCCTATGCTGGAACTGAGAGGTACTGGTTTGTTTTCTCAATGAAGACTGAGGCTGGGCATTATTCATGTGACCAATGACTCAACTAGGTAGGTTTGAGGACTAACTATGGGGGACAAAGGAGAGTTTCACATCAAGGTGGTGAACCTTGGTCTGGACTGTGCAACTTCAGACTACAGATGAGGACCCACATGTCTAAACCCTCTGGCATTAAAAAATAATTTAATGAGACCTAGAGACCAGTTACATGACACATGTAATGGGCATTCCTGTATCTTGCATCTACTTACTCGCTGCTTTTCTTGGCCCAGCTTTTGCCACCCAAGGCAAGTATTTCATGCTACCTAATGATAGGGCTGGCCCTGTTTATGGTCAACACCCTGGTTCCACAGACAGACTGGGATCCTCACAAACAGTGAGAGGGGCCCCATCTAACACTTATGCATGACAAAGACACATATCCCATTTGCTCAAGTGCAGGGTGCATCTGCCTGGATAACAGTATTATAGTTATTGAAAGGTATAAATCTTCAATCAAACTGTACAGCTAGAGGAGTCCTTGTAGGCCATTTGGTGGGGAGTGGGAGTCAGAGTGTTGGACTAGGACTTAAGAGCTTTGGGTTCATCCCCACTCAGCCTTGAAGTTCACTGAACGAGTTTGGCCAGTCACTGATACTCAGTACCTAACCTACCTCTCATGGTTGTTTTAGGGCAAAATGGAGAGGAAGAAGACCATGGAAGTCACCTTAGGTTCTCCCAGTAGGAAAAAAGGGATATAAATGTAGTCATCACCATCATAATAAGGCAATTGTGAACTAGGGCATTCCCAACAGATGCTTGAAGACATCCAGTAAGGCCCTAAAAATTTTGCAACATAGCCCTAGCTGAAAATATGGGCTGAGCTTTCCCAATTTCCCCCTTCTCCCTCCCCTTGAATTCTCAAATGATGTCATCATCATAATATTGTGGTTATCTGTTCTGAGTGGAGAAGAAGGGAATTGGAGGGATGGTCATCTAAAACAAAGTGAAGAAAGACAAACTTTTTGATAGCTAAAAGTACTGGCCTGCAGAAAGTCTACCCATGATGATGCCTTTGTCTGAACCAGGGCAGATGATCTGGATGGAGTCTGTTCAGTGCATGCTCTACCTATGCTCTCCTCTCCTTCGCACTCTGCACGAGCTGGAAGAAAGGAGCATGCACATTGCGGACATTGCACCCCATGATGTCACCCGGGATTTGATTCTTCTCAACCAGCAGAGGTTGGCTGAGATGGAGCTTTCCAATCAGCTTGAGAGAAAGAAAGAGGAACTGCGAATATTGTCAAAGCATCTGGAAGAAGAGAAGAAGAAAACCGAAGCCCTTCTATATGCCATGCTCCCAAAGCATGTGGCCAACCAGCTGAAAGAAGGGAAACGAGTCGAGGCAGGTGAATGAATGCAGGGTGAAAGAAATGTCAGGGCAAAAAAATCTGGGCTGTAATGTGATGTGTCCCACTTCTGAGAATGAGGTCAGATTTCAGGGGGAAGGAAAAGCTTGCAAGCAGTGAACAAAGTGCGTCTCAAGACCACTGAACGGATTGATGGGCCTCCAAGCAAAGCTGGGCTAGGCTCCCCTTTTCCCCACTGTATTACTGAGAGTGGGATGCAGTCACAATCATTCCATGTAAGCCATTTAAGCTAATTATCTATTCATTAGTTAATGTATATACCATCAACCCCAACTGGTAGAGTGGGGTTCATTTAAAAGCCCACTCAAGGTAACTATGCAATAATGACCAAAACAATTAATACAGTATTAAAATGTTTATCATTCAATTATAGAATAGCGGAGTTGGAAGGGGCCTATTAGGTGTCAGCAGTAAAATAAGTAAGCAGTGCAACAGATTACAAATTTGCTGCCTGCTGGAAGAAGAAGGCTTTAAGCGAAGAGGCCAGGTGGCTTTTTTTTTGTGAAGGGCATTCAAGGGAGGTCACTATGCAAAATGCTGTATGGTGTGCCTTCTGGTCAATGAAAGCTCCATTGATTCCAATGCAAGTGCCCCTCCATTGTTCAGAAGCAGTGGCCTTCTGAATACCAAATTCTGGGAATTCATGGAAATCAGAGCTGGTGACTTCATGCCTTGCTTTGTGCACTTCTGCCCATCCGTCATTAGTGTGGGGCCTCTTCTGGTTTTATATGAAGAGTTAAGTTTATATGTAATGGTTATGATGAAATCAAAGGATGTAAGCATGCTTTGGCTAAGCCAGGGGTGGACCACCTGGGGCCCTCCAGATTTACAACTTCCATGGATAATGGTGAGGGATGCTGAGACTTGAAGGCCAAAACATATGGAAGAACACAAATGGCCTGCCCTGGGCCCTCTAGATGAGGTTGCTTATTAGCTAGCTTTGGTCCCTTCCCACTCCACAGGAATCCCACCTTTCAGGCTAATGCTGAAGATAGTCTTCTGTCTTCAGAGCCCAGCCATATGGAAAGAACTGTCTTGGCTGTGAGGCTGGAGGAAGGGCCTTCCAAGGTTGACATTCCTGCCTCAGCTTCAAATTGTTTTTCTGAGGGCATTGCTGGGACTCCAACTTATCCTATGCCTCCTCCAGACAATATTAGATGGCCATAGAATGGCACTCCGAATGAAAACCTTGAGTGTAGAACAGGTATGATTGTTGTCCTGCCTTCTAAACAACAAAAATATGCTTCTTCTCCCTCCTTTTGCAGGTGAATTTAAAGAGTGCACCATATTATTCAGTGATGTTGTAACTTTTACCAACATTTGTGCCCAGTGTGAACCAATCCAGATAGTCCTCATGTTAAATGCAATGTATCTGCGCTTTGACAGGCTGACCACAGTTCATGATGTCTACAAGGTATTTGCACAATGACAAGAGTTCTGCTTGTTTCCTGTAAATGACATTAGTGGGAGGTCATCCCCATCTATTAGTGGGGAATAGATGTCAAGAACAACTTTTTCTTAGTCTGGCCCTGGATTGAAATGGAAGATTTCCAGAAATGTTTAGATGGTTCTTTGCTTTCTTTGCTTAGCATGTAATATCAGTCTTATGTAGAACAGACAAAGAAATGAATAAGACTTCTTATAGGTTAGTTATGATTAATTCAAATGTCTTCATTTCAATGGGTTTACTCTATATGAGACTAAATCACCAGAAGCCATTGCACTTTCCCTGGGTTTTGTTTTTTTTTTGTTTTGTTTTGTTTTTTGGCTCCAGAATCTAAAAGCTAGTATAAAAGTAAAGCAGGAAGAAGAGGTAAAACAGGCCCTATTTTAGAGCTTCTGGGCTCTGCGTCATATCTCAGTGCAGAAGCTTCAGTTTCTTTTGCCTGCCTTTGTGCTTGCGTTTCATTCATCCCTCCTTCCTTGACTGCTTGTCCTTAGTTTTCTCCTGATCCACCTATGCCCATTTTCTGACATGCCGCTAGCTGTGGGCCAAGAGAAGGTGGCAATGATTTAATAAGAGGCACAAAACCACAAACAGAATACATTTTTAAAGGTCTCTCTTCCTGAACAAAAAAGAAAATACCCACCATTTGTTTCATATCACAGTTCAGCATAACAATACTACTTAGTGAAATAATTCAGATATTAAAATGCAATACTTTCATGCTAATAAAAATTCAGGCTAAACGTGAACAAATCAAAGACACATGTTGTTTTTACTGTGCAGGGCCGCAAGGCAATCCTTCAGTTTGTTTATTTATTTGGAGTTTTTGTATGCCATCCCATTCGCACGAGCCTCGGGATGGCTTCCCGAGTTGAGGGCCTGATCTGTCCTATTTCTGACCATGGATCTCTTTCCTGCTATAACCTTGTTGGCTTCCCACTGACATCTGGAGTGTGAATAGAATGTCAATCCCCTGAAAAGTAAAACGTTGGTCTGATTCAGCAGGACTCTGCTTATGCTCATGCCATTTCATCATCTGTCATGATCTTACACTGTGCTTTGTCTGTCCAGTAGTAGAAAGAGAGGAGATCAATGCTTTGATGGGTGAGTGGAAAATGAGGGGCAAGTTGTATAATAAGCCTAGGAACAGAGTTCCTCTACTCTCAGTTACTGTGATTTTAAAATGACTGGGCAAGCCCTTGATAATATTGTATTCTAACTTTAAATAAGCACAAGGCAAAACTATTGAAATATTAGGATATATCTCCTTCTTTTTTAAAGGTGGAAACCATAGGAGATGCCTACATGGTAGTAGGGGGTGTTCCTGTACCTGTATCAACCCACGCTGAACGGGTTGCCAATTTTGCCCTTGGAATGATAGTGGCCGCTAAAGACATAAAGAATCCAGTTTCTGGAAATCCCATTCAAGTGAGTTGCTAATGAACACAGCTACAGTGTTTGTGAAGAAAGACGCCTTGGTTAAAGGGGGAGATTTATAATGACCGGCAACTACAGAAATGATTTGTGATGTACATGTGGTAGGTTGGAGCCATATTCAGTCATATTTAGCATATTCATTGAATAAGTAACCCCGGACCAGGATTCCTAGCAGACTGCCTGCCCTAGATATACTCAGTCAACTTTTTATGTTCTTTAGAGAAGGTGTTGTTGGCCAGTCTAGGACCTACAGAATGTTGCCACGTAGCATCTTAAAAACAGGTCTTCTCAGTAGTGGTGCCCACCCTCCGGAACACTCCCCTGGGCAGACTGGGAGGCATATGGTATGTTTGGCTGGGTCTGTTTGTTTCTTGAATTTTCTGTCTAGTGTTATATTGTAATGTATGCATATTTTAAATGGGATTTTAAAATATTTTTAATATAAGCTGCTCTGAGGTTTCATTACATTAAATGTTGAAGTAATAAAATCGGAGGGACCAAGAATGCACATAGCTAACTTGAATGTCATTGACCTTAGCATGTCCTAAGTCTAGATCTGATGCAGTAACTTGTAGGCTTTTCTGCTGGCCAGCACCCAAAAGGCTTCATTGGTTGGCCTGGCAAGGCCAATGAAATTGCTAAACACCAATGTTCAGGCCATCAGATCTGTTGAGTTGCAAGAACTTCAATGTATATTCACACACAGTTTCTTTGCTGCAAGGATGCCCTATTCATTTCAATGGAAGAGGAAGCTTTACGGACACAAACTGATGCACACATGAAGCCTGTTCCTTTCAACAAAAAGGAATCTGATCAGAGAATGGATTTTGGATCTGTACACATATCTGTTAGAGAGCAGTAGAAGAACATGTGCAGCATCCAGTGCCTCTGCAGACTTAGAGACAAATAGCCTTAGCACATTAATCCACTGAAGACTAAGAAAGTGGGGCCTAATAGGATTGGATAAAATCCGTCTGCTTTAAAGCATGCTCAGTGCTCATGGGATTGCTGTAAATCATCTTGTGAGTTAGACTGTGCCTCCAAGACTGGAGTCAGGCAATCATTTTTCAGAGAGGTATGAGAGAGCATCACCCCCCTTAATGCACAAATAGATTTCTTTTGCTCCATAGTTCATCCACAGCAGTGTGGGTTTTTGAAACATTTACACCCCCACCCACCCCTGCAAAACCTGTTTCTCAAACTGCATTCAGATGGCTAAAATATCTGCCATCTGTCTTCAGCTGATGGAAATGCATGATTTGTTTGTGTTACACTGTTTATTGATGAGTTGGCTTAATACAACAATTTTTTTTTCTTTGCAATCTGGAACATGGAAAGGAGTGAGACATGTGTACCCCCAGCCTACAATAATGCACAGGGAGTCCTTTGGCACTCTGGAAATTCCCATTCCCCCTACTTGACCTTTGGCCATCTGAGGGACTACCTGCCACCATATGACCTGCACTGCCATGCATTAAGCTCCGTGTCTGAGGCTCCACCCTTTGTCTCATCAATGAAAAATGCTAGATGGATGAGTCTCAGGGGCAGGCTCTTTGGTGGTGGCCCCATATTCATCTAAGTCACTTCCTCTAGAAATCCATTTGGCTTTATCTGAATTCTTTTTCTTTTTTTAAAGGCACTTAAGTATTTTTATTTTAATCTGTGTTTTACTAATTGTCCATTTTTAGATTAATTCGTTGTACCCTTTAAGTGGTGTATGAGCTTTAAGCATTGATTTATGTTATGTTTTATGTTAGACTTGTATGGCTATCTTGTGAAGGCTATTGTGTCCTGAAATACCCAACTACTTGAATCAAAATATGTATTTCCACTTAATTTCAAAGGGAAGGGGAATGCCATGGTGAATTTTGCCCTTTGTCAACTGCAGTAATCATCTCCTGAAATACTTTCCAGATAGTTGCACTGGCTGCAAGTCAGTTTCATGACTCTGAATGCAGTACTTATAGCCACAGCCCCACCCTTCCAAAAGGAAGAAATACCTTGTTGCTGTAGGCACCAAACGTGCTTATCAGCTTTCATGAGAAATTACTGTGGCCTTGATCCAAACAGACTTCAGAGCGAACCCCAGATTCACACTGTGATTGTTTTAGTGTGTGTGTTGGAGCTGATGGTTAGGAAGAGATTTATATTTTTATTTGCAATTCTTGTGCAGATTAGAGTTGGAATCCACACAGGCCCTGTCCTTGCGGGAGTTGTTGGAGAAAAAATGCCACGTTATTGCTTATTTGGAGACACAGTGAATATTGCATCCCGGATGGAGAGCCATGGGGTACCAAGCAAAATCCACCTCAGTGCCAGTGTTCATCAGTGAGTAACTTCAGGATGGTCAGTTCTTAAGCTTTGCATGAAAATGGCCTCTCCAGTTCATGCAGGTCTCATGCCTGCTAGGGCTTGTGGGAGTTGTAGTCCAAAACATCTGGGCAGCACCACGTTGTGGGAGGCCGCTGCATGGCACCGGAGGGAGCAAGACGCAAGTGCAATGGTTTTTCTTCCATGGTCACACCTTGTTCCCGGGGGCTGGGAACAGCAGTGCATGCTGCTGCATAGTTTCCTGAATCATCCCTGCATCCCCCTTGCAGGTCCTTCACTAAGTAATCATCTATGTTAGAACTCAAGCAATGTCTCCAGTACAAAAGTCTGTGTGTATGTGGGGCAGCTTGCATAATACCCAAGCGTATAATAAGGAATGCTGATACACTGCAATCCTATACTTATCTCCTCAAAAATAAGCCCCACTGGGACTTACACCCCCAGGTAAATGTGTTTAGGAAAACAGCATTATTGTTTTATATAGAAATAGTTTCAGAGCCTAATTCATGTTGCTCTCTTCATGTTTCAGATGCTTAAAGGACAAGAATTTTGAGATGCTGGAAAGAGGAGAAATTGATGTGAAGGGCAAAGGGAAAATGCACACTTATTTCCTGGTTCGAAATACAATTGCATCTGAGAATGAGATCATGGGAAAGTCAATTAGGGAGTCTGACCTGAGCCCTGAACCTACTCAATTGTTTCAGGAGTGCAAGGTCGATGCATTCAAAAACTCATGTTCCCAAGGTAGGGGAAGAAAAACTGACAATTATTATTTTGATATAATCGTTCTATTTATCTCCAGACTTCAGGCTGGGTGTACCATTGCTTATGTAGTCAAAACGGCATTGCCCATACTCAGGAAGGAGGTATCAGTAGATTTAAACTCCAAACCTTCAAGAAATGCAAATACTCCTCAAAATAAGGAAAGGAATTGGAGGCCTCCCAAAAAGTCCAGTGAGGACCAGACCTGTGCAGTGGCAATAGAACACTGAATGCCTGTGCTTGGCTATGGTGAGGGGTGGCACAGCGAAACTAGTGGGTGTGAAAAGAGGGAGAGTGGAATGAAGCATTCTGGCGATGGGCAAGGTTGCCTGGAAGATGAAGAGGAGGACTCCACATTCTTGAGAAGATTAATTTGCATCTTCTTTTCTCTTAAAGTTCAAGATGTACAGCCAAATTTGGATGAGGAATTGCTTCCAGTCATAGCAATGAAGTATGCAGATAGTCCCATGGATGTAAACACTGATGCTAAAGGGAGAAATGAAACGAGGATGACAGATGTCACAGGTATCAAGATGGCAGGTGCTCTGTGGGACTAGCATTGCTCCCAATCACTGTCTAAAAGAGAGAGAGACAGAGGGTCGCTTTGGCTAGTGTGCTATGGATGGCAAAGATGGGATTAAAGGAGAACATGGTGTGGGCAAATCACTCCATGCTGCTCACATGTTGGGGGATTAACATGAGATGTTGTAGGGTTCTGGGGGGTTTGTTTCCCATGGCAGCAAATGTCAGGGTCCACAGCCAGGATGTGGGTGGCCAAAGACAAAGCAAGACGAAAACTACAGAGGCACCAGGACCAGGGCAACAGAACCGCAGGCAAGATGGAGTTCAAAAGCAGGGTATACTGTCAGGTCCAAATCCCAGTTGTCATACAGAATGAGGTCAGGAACCAGAAGTACCAGAACCAGGAGGACAAATGGAGGTGCAGGTACCTCTGACAGGATAACAGGGCAGAGATACAGCATGGCAAGTTATACAGCAAGGCAAGATACACAAGGCAATAGGAACCAGGCACAGCAAGGGTCAGGCAAGATGCAGGATCTGAACCACAGTTGTCAGGAACTCCTGCCTTACTGAAGCAAGGTGGCGAGGCAGGATCTAGGCCAGGCGGGAGGTAGGTACAGCAGCCAGGCAACATGGAAAGTCAGGAACCAGGAGCAGGACTGGTCAGGCACCACAGCAAACAGGCAAAGCCGTATTGCTGAGGCAACATGGCAAGACAGGAAACATAGCAAGATGCAGATGTGGCAAGAACCAGGAGCAGGGACAGCAGCAAACGGGGGGACCTATGTTGCTGAGGGATCATGGCAAGGAGCAGAAGGCTGGAGCCTGGAGGCTGGAGCCGTCAGGGAAGGTGCAGGTGCTGCAGCTACAGGAAGACCTGTTTTGCTCTGGTCAGTTCTGGAGGGAAGAGCTTGCTCTTAGTTAGCTCTCAGTAGACTGAGAGCTGCAGCAGCCTTGGGACTAATCCTGTGAATACAGTGCTGGTGTCTCCCCAGCATGAAACCAACACATGTGGATTATTGTATTATCTGAATGCAAACTGTTGACCCTCTTTTTCACTCTCAGGCTGTTTCACATGATGAAATACAGCATGAGTGTGTATGTCTGTTGCCATTTTAGGACCATGTGGAAAGTCTTGAGAGACCTGTGCAACTGCTTCCTGGACATAATCCAAGCTGTGTGTTTTAACCTTTAAATACCCAAACATCTTAGTTCCTGGCCTTACTTGAAGAGCTTTCTCCTGCATGTCTCCCAAGCTGCAGTGTTAAAGCACTTCCTCCAGAACAACAAATGGTAGATAGGATATGAAAACACACCCTTTTAGGTTAGCCTTTTAAGCAGCTCCTTTAATGCTTTATTGTTCTTATTTTGAACGCTTTAGGTTTTCCTTCCTTCCTTCCTTCCTTCCTTCCTTCTATATCTATACTGTCCAATTGCCAAAACTCTCTGGGTGGTTTACAAAGATTAAAACCTTAAAAATGCATTATAAAAAACCATGTGTGTACAAACATACAGACCTCCAACACAGAGAGGCATACGTGTGTCTAAAAAGAATGTTAATCAGTGGTTCTGATTGTTTAAAAGTCTGCTTGTTAGTTTAACATCTTTTTGTAAGTAGTGTATAACATTAGAAATAATTTTAATTATTTAATTTCTATCTTGCTTTTTTCCCCTTATACGAAACTGAAGCAGGCTTATATGGTCCCTCTCTCCATTTTATCCTCACAACAACCCTGTGAGGTAGGTTAGGCTGAGAGTTAGTGACTGGCCCATGCCTGAGAGGGGACTAGAATTTGAACTCCCAAGTTCCAGCCCAGCACTCTAACCTGGGCACTGCACTGGCTGGCTCTCTAGTACTCCATCGTATTAAGCCCCAGATCCCTAATCTTAAGACTTCTCACCAGAGTGGCATGTTGTTACAGGCAAACTACATGATACAGAGGCCCATGCAAGTCCTCATGGTGACCAGCAACCAAGGAAAGATCCTTATCATCTCATGCAAGGAAGAAGAAAGCCAGCAGCGGAAGCACCACGGATCAGGAATGTCAGAAACGTCAGATCCAATTTCTGCAATTTACTTTAAAAAGCTCCTGAATTTTAAAGTTGAAGAGTACAAGTGTGTTCTGTGATATTCTTTTTTGCTGTTGCTCTCTTGGAGTCTTGACTTTGCATACAGTAGTACAGCATGTGGTCTAATATTGACATATCTTGAAATCACTGGTAGCAATAATGAAACAAATGTTGACATTTTATAATCACAGTACTGACTTGTCTTACTTGTCTCAGTATGACACATCTAGCTGTGTGAGGCAGGATGGGCACTGTTTTCCAGGATTTCCGTATTTTAAAATGCTTGTCATCCAACCCCAAACCCCATGCATTCCAGAAAAGCATGGCGGGATCAACAGAGCAGTCCAGTTGACCATGCCCTAAGGCTTATTCTTCAATTCTGTGTCAATGGTTGCCAGTCTGTATCCCCTCTGCCTTTTGCTTTTGGGTTTGGTCCTTTTTATTATTTGCAAAGTCTCCTGATGCTGCTCCCTTGGGTGGGACTGGTGCTCCTTTTGCTACATGAACACTCATCTCTGAACATCCAAACAAGATGGAATCGAATTGTTTTTGAGCCTGGAGGCTCTGTTTAGCACTCAGTTAGACTCAGTCTTCATCTATTTGTCTAATGTTGTATATGCCCCCCCTTCCCACCCCTCACAATCAAACATACATGAATACACCTTTGACTCCCCCACCCCCCAAAGGATCAAAGATACAGCAGCCTGGGTTCTCCGCACTGTGAGAAGCAAAGCAGCTGAAAGGAGGTGATACAGATCTGGAGGGAAAGAGCGGGGATCCCCTTCTGTGCACCTCACCAGTCCTCACTGGGCCTAAAACTACCTGCAGCTGCTTTACATAACAGAAGCCTGGAAAGGGTGGGAGAAGGAATTTCAGAACTATGAGTCACATGCAGTTTGCCTTAAAATGGAGTAGAATATACTGAGATTCTCACCTTACAAGGTCATAAAAGAATCACGGAGGGTCAGGAGACAATGGGATCTTTCAATGCATTGCTGGGGGGGAAGAGGCAACTTTTGAACTAATTTCAGTATATACAGGTACAGTTTCCTTATCTGTACAAGTGTCACTGTGAATGTGCCTTCATGGTGTACAGCATAATTTCTATTTGGACAATAAATGTTTTGTATGAGATACAGAAGTAGCATTCATTTTTATGGCATGGCAAGAGCACTCCTCACATATAAGGTGAAGTTTAGCAAGAATGGCATTTCTTTTCCAAAGGATCCAGCCACCATTATGTCTGTGACCAGTGAAATGTTTCAAGTGGACAGCCAGAGAATTGTCCAGTGACTCATCCAATGATCTCTGACAATCTTCCCATTCTCCACATCCCATCACAGTCTACGGCAGGGTTGGAGAATGTGTGATGGTGCAATGTGGCTGATGTCCCATCAGCCACAGTCAGCATAGCGAACAGTGTCTGGAAACATTTGGAGGAACACACATTCTCCATTATAGGACTTTATACTCACAGCCTCATACAGCCAAGGAGCAGGATCTAGTGGTGAATCTAGTGGTGAATCTATGGCATGCATGACACAGCGGGCACACAGAGCCCTCTCTGTTGGCATGCGAGCCAAGTCACCCCAGCATCACCCCACCAGCTGAGCATCAGATAACAGTCCACGTAGGGGCCATGCGCATGCTCGAAAAGGAGTAGTGGTGCCTGGTGATGATGTCACAAGCTGTAACACATTAGCTGTGACTCATCCAAGCTTTCACATGGCCAGTCAGTGCACTGCCAAGTGTGTGTGTGTGTGTGTGTGTGTGCGCGCGCTTGGATTGGCTGTTTTCAGGTTTTATTGCAGTGTTGACACTTTGCGATAAATAAGTGGGTTTTGGGTTGCAGTTTAGGCGCTCGGTCTCTAAAAGGTTCACTATCACTGAGCTAGGTAATACTATATAGGTAAGAAGGAACTGGGTTGATTGAAAATGGCCTATGCAAATAAGGGCAGTGAACATATTTCGCTTAGGGGTGCAGCACCTTAGACCTGGGGCCCAAATCCAGTCCTGCTCAAGTCCCAGTTTAGGTCCCAAGGGTTTCCTCCACCTCCATTCTCCCAGCTACCAATCATTTGGTGGTGTCTAGCTTTTCTTCTTTCTACCCCCACCCTAAAATCATTTTGCTATTTTAATGTTTAGCCCTACATATCTAGCCCTTTGAGTATTATTTATTTCCTGTCACAGAACTCAGTAGTTCCCCTTTACTCATGATATAGGGCATGGGTCCTCAAACTAAGGCCTGAGGGCTGGATCTGGCCCACCATGCCCATTTTTCTAGCCTGCCATGCCCATTTGGACCCACCACGCATGTGCACCCATGCCCATGTGCGTGCCTGCTGCCACCCACCTCACCCCACATGCGCCTGCGCCGTCGCCTACCTCACCCAGCGTGCGGGGAGGCAGCAGTTTTCTCACTCAAAGAAAATGATCTCCAAGTGAGCCAGCTGCTGCCCCCTGCACCCACCTTGTGGCACGCGCTTCCCCTCACCACACGCCCCACCCCCACCCCTGCACCAGCCCGCACACCCTGCCGGCACCACCTTTCCATCCCGCGCCCAGCGCCAGCACCTTTCAACTGGCCCCCTGGTTAAAACGTTTGAGGACTCCTAATGTAGGGAAGTATAGACAATGATGTAGGGAAGGCAAACCTACCCTCCATCCCGGACAACAGGTGGATCGGCCCTTACAGATAAGGATCCCACAGGATTTGCCCCTCACACCTTTCAGTGTAATGCAGCAGTGTGCATAGCCTGATACAATGGCAGGCATGACACCACAGCATATATAATCTATCTAATCAGTACCGGGATGCTGAACCTCCTTCCTCTTGAGAGCCAAATGCAACTTCAGAGAAATTCTCAGGGGCCACATTTCAGGGGTGGGTGGGGCTGGAGACAAAATAGGGAGGGACCAATGGCAAAGGGACAGTGCCAACATACATTTTACTTTACACTTTTACTGCCAATAAATAGAGAGGAAGCTGAGAAACCATTCAATCAATGGAAAGGGATAGGTCTACAAACACTCTGGAGAGCTGGATTGGGACCCCAGGTAGGACAGATTTGGCCCATAGGCCTTAGTTTTTGTATACCTATATGCTGGCCCCCTCTATTTCAAGATTCATTCTGGGCACCAACACATTTGTCAAGCATCTGATGATCCACTTTAGACAACAGAATAACCCACACTCAAGGGATGAATATGGGTTGTCACTGAAACCATAGGTTGTTGTTGAAAAATGTTATTGTGTTGTCTGAATCCATGATGAACATACCATTGCATTGTCTGTGGCTTGTATCATGAACCATAGGAAACCATGGTGAAAAACTTGGTTTACAACCCAACAACAAATCAGGAGTTGCTCATGGTTAGTAAGCTGTAGCTTGTTAGCCAAGCTGGATTCACATAATATGATAACCCAAATTTCAGCTACTCATGGTCCAATAATAATTCACTCAACCCATGGTCAACCTTTGAATGTCGCATGGCTTGAACCTAGTCAGTTTCACTTCTGTTCTGGCTGCCACTGATACCTCACCTTCTTCTGTCATTCTCAGTTGCCTCCAACGCATTAGTCCAGGCTGCTTTGATGTCTTATACTGAGTATACTCATGGAGTCACAATTCGGTATTTAATGCATTCCTTCTCTGCCCACATGAGGATTCTGTGATTATGTTCACCAAGTGTATAGTCTCCATACACTATACACTTCCTGAAAGCATCTGGTTAGTGCCAACTGCAAAGTGTAGGACTAGGTTCTTCTAGCCTTTCAACTAGTCAGCATAACAACAGAAGATGACAGCCAAGGACAGTTAATGTACTGAAGCATAGAATTAATTTGTTGTTTCCTGCTATAAGCAGATCAACTGCACAAACAGTTAAACGCATACACCAGTCCACTCTGCTAATATGTGGGCTATCTCTTAAATGAAGGTTAGAGATGTTGAGGATAGCTCATAGGCTACTGTATCCAAACTTAAACGTATTTGGAGTAGACCCTCTGGAATAAATGACCATGATGTTAGTCATGGCTAAATTGCAATTATTTCAATGGGTCTACTCTAAGTATGACTACGTCTAGTTCAAACCCATGATACACGAATGACATACATTTACACTGAACCACGTTCACAGTGGAAACTGAAAATCCACTCCATTTTAATGTACATTACTTTCAGTCATTTGTTGGAATGCTGCCTGGAGTGAAATACAAGTAGAGGTGGCCATGTTTTTAGATGGTAGATGGATATGCTCTTGTACCTTTAACATTGTTTCATATTCAACCTTTTCCAACTTGGTCCCTTTCTGGTAGTATGAACTACAATTTCCAGCTTTCCTGACAATCAGCCCTTCTGGGGGCTGATGCAAGTTGAACTCTGAAATAACTGGAAGGCACCAGGTTTGGAAGGCAGGTTTACAGCTTCATAAACAGGCAACTTCTCATATTTTTAAAAGTAACTTTCTTTCTTTCTGGTAGTTTAAGTGATAACGAATACCAGTTATACTGCGTGATGCTAAAAAGACAGTAGAGAAAATTGCTATATTAAATGCTCTTTAATGCAGTCCTTGAGATAAACCATGGGGTTTATAAAAATATACAATAGAGAGATATTTGTCATCACTGGATTTCAACAGTCCATTCACAGGCCTTTGATGGTCTCTGTCCCAGGTTTTATTTCTGTCCTAAACAATTGACCAGTGATCTGAAACAAGGCTTGGATGCTTCTCTGGAAGGCATTCTGCCAAAGCACTTTGCAGAAATGTAACCCCAGGCAGGCAGTCACAGGGCTGGCTTATCTCTGGAGTCAGTGATGGTTCTTTAAAAATGCAACAACTCACACATCCTTTTCCATAATGGTACTTAACTGTTTTGTGTTCTGATTTGGGGGGCATGTGAAAGAGCCTTGATTTTCTGAATTAGGTGACATGTCCACTGGTAACAAGAAACTGACAGCCTTTACTTTATTCCTAGAAAAGAAAGATGTGCAAAATACATTGAGCTGTAGATTATGCCTTTGGGGGTATGAGTTACACACACATCAGTACAACATGACTTACCAGTGGAAAAGTATCCTGTGTTATAGGATTGGAAACTGTTTTTTTTTTTTTTTTTTGCCTACAACTCCACTCATCCCTCAACATTGACTTCACTGGCTAGGGCTGATGTGAGTTGTAGGCCAGATCATCTGGAGCGTTACCCCTGCAATATTAAAAGCGCATACCCTAACAAAGGGTATCTAGTTCTTAGGAGGAAAAAATACAATATTTTGTAAACCAACTAATTCAGAGTATAGTGTTCAGGAAACAAGTGAAAGCTGCTTTCTATAGCCACTTGGAGGTCAGCTGAGCCTTCTACTGTTCTAGATCGCTCCTTCCATACTTGCTTTATAAAAGTACTCTAAGTGGACACACACAGAATAATTCATAGTGAATGAATGTTACCTAAGCCTCTACAAAGGGGAATATGGATTCCACAAGCCTGGTTTCGGCTCATCCCTGCACTGAGGAAATCAGGTAGCCAAGTTTTATTATTCTTAGATAACCTGAGAATAGTTCTCTTGAGCTTTTCTTTTTCAGCATTAAGTCTGGCGTACCTGCATTTGTAAACCTGATCTTGGAAAGAAGTCTTTTTATTGCTGGAGAGACAATCAGATGAGATTTTTGCACACCCTTTCTCTTCTTTATTGGTTTGTTGCACATCCTTGGGAAGGGCTGCTGGTTTGATTATTCCCTTGACTTCAAGGGCTCCCTTGAATGGATTCCTCTTGTCGAGTTTGTGGTGTTTGTTCCCAGAAAGTGAAGGCACAGATGAAGAGATGGAATAACGCCTGACAGTCATAATGTTACCTGCATTAAAAAATGTGACCATATTGTATGTTTGTTTTGTTGTTGTTTGTTTGTTTTAAAGTCTCTATCTTTCATATTCTACATAATTAATTTAATAAGACTGTGAAGTGCATACATTTCTGCCTCTGTATTTTTTTAAAAATCTAGAAACAATGAGAGGTCAAGTGGTATTTAGAAGAATCATATTATTATCATCTGGGATTGAAGATGACAAGGAAATTCTTCTACCCATACTGTCCCCAAGCCCTTTTGGAATCTTTCTACCCAAGGCATTTATTGTACATTTGTAGTCGCTTACTCATTGTAGTTTGTGGTTGTTCATCCTCCAGGACCTGTCTCAGTCCTTGCAATCATCAAAACATTTTTCCCAATGAGGAAACTCTGGTATGCCCATAGGAGAAGACCAATCCCAATTCAGATGGGGAACCTCCATGGATCACACCTGGCCTGTGAGATGCAGGTTTTCATACCTGGTCTCAGGGATCATGGGAGCTCTAGCTGGGGAAAACTGACAGTTTAGGGTTCAACACCCCAGTTATTCCAGACAGAGAGAGGAGGAATGATTGTACAACTTCCTCAGCCCCCATTTTTATAACAGGCAATAGACTCTCAGGCAAAAAACCTGAGGAAACAAAGCCAGAAATCAGGTTAGTGGAACATCGTAGACTTACCCAGTGTAGACCAGGGTGAGCAATAAGTCAGCTTGCCATATTGGTGAAGATTGACTTAGGTGATTTGCTCAACCTTCTGTCCATGTCCTAACAAATTATGGGAATATCAAGGCCTGGCTATTTATTCTTCTGAACATTCTTTGACTTTAAACCTTATATGCATTAAACAACTCTTCAAGCAGAAGACTGTCCTCCACAGCGGGGGTCATTTGGTCACCCCCAGCCCCCACTTCACAGTTGGTCCAGATCTTCAACAATTGTTTCACTGCCTTGCTTGAAATATTCAGTAGATAAAACAAGAAACGGGAGTCCTTCAATGATCAGGTTGTAAATCTATAGTGATGATGCAAGGTCTAGTGATCCTATCTGGTTTGGTTCCTATTTTGAGTTCTTTTCATGATCATTACATAGCTAAATTCTTCAGCTGTGTCAGAATGAGCTTTCTTGGATGTGTGTGCATTTTAAGATTTAATCTTCCTCAACTGTAATTAAGTGGGAGTCAGAGTTCAATGATGCTAAAGAAGCTCTGTATTATGGCAAAGTTGGACTTGATGCCACTTTGGGAGTAATAATTTCCAAACCTTGTCTTTGGGAACAACCTTCTCAGGGAACCTGGCCTTCAGGAACCAGCATCTTTGCTGCCTATGGATAGAGAGTTGGTTGTTTTGAGGGGAATGAGAATTTTCACCACTGCCACCATCACTAGCAACATGACAAATAGCTGTTGACATAACCAGCCCTTGATTAGAAATATTGACAGTCAACCTCTTCTCTGAGCAAAGCATGTCATTCAAGGCGCATTCTCTTACATAAGAGAAAAGAGGCCCTTCACTACTGATTCTGCCTTCTTGAACTGACACTTGATCCCAGAACTGGGTTTATGGATTGACCAGCCAAAGCGTTGTTTCTTATTTCTGTTTCTGTAGGATTCTGTAAAAGGAGGTATTTGAAATGTACCAGAACTATGGTAACAGGGGAAATGCCAGTCCCTGCCCTTCACAGTTCTGAAATGGATCATATTTAAAAACAAAGCATAACAAGACTAAATGAACAATCAGCTGGCAAAGATTTCCTTGTGATGCTAGGCAACCTATGCTGAGTTGTTGCTTAATTCTCTTACCATTTCTAATGAATGTTTTAATGTCCTGCAAAATGCCTTTAAACCAAATTCAGTCTCATAAGAGCTGTTTGCATTAGATTACCTGTGATAGATTGGAAATTTGGCCCATGGGTTGATGTGCCTGAGGCCTACCCAGAAAGTATGAGCTGTCAGTGGGTGCTTCAGTTCATATTTTCCCAGCCAAGAGTCCTCACTTGTAATTGGCCCTCAATTACTATCAGCACCAGTCAGCATGACCAATAGTCAGGATGATGTATTCCAGCAGCACCTGGGGCCTTGAGCTGGGAAAGGCTGATTTAGTCTCCCTATTGCAAGTCCTATATGGTGGTCATATGCCCTTTTTCAAAGAAGATTCCTCTCTTTGAAGGGCTCCACTATTTGAAGGGCTGACCTGTCTAGTTAAAGTATCATCTGAACTATGGTCCATTAAGAGCCCTTGGATAGTAGACTGAACAGACAATCACATCGCCCACCTGGTCACTGCACTACACTTGTCTTCTACACTATGGTGAGATCCATGATATTTCCATTAGAATTACAACAATTATTTCTAAGCTTGCATCACTTTCTATCAATTAGTATATACAGACCATATACACATCAATGTCTTGTTTGGTGAAAAATTCCTTTCTTTGCTTGTTTGGCTCTTCACAAGTGGCCACTCTACACATGAATCTGCAACTGGTGGCACACGCAAATTCCACAGTCTCATACTGCCCCCCTCAGTAATTGTGGCAGCCTGGTACCTTTCTGCTCCTGTAGTGTCAGACCTGAGCCCGCTGAGACATTCCTGCGCAGAGCCACTGGAGAGCCAGCGACCTTTTCAGCTGCGTCGTCCTCCTTTCGGGTTTCTTCTCCTGCCCCTTCCTCTTGCTTTGCTCCCCTTTGCCCACTGAATTTAAGCTCCCCACGGAGGGCTCTATTTTCTCTCTCTAGTTTGATGATCTCAGAGCGCATTTCGTGGATGACCTGCATGAGCCGTTTGTTCCCTTCCATGTCCCCCCTTGCCAGACTGCCAGCTCCACTGCTGCTTGCTTTAAAAAGAAACCATGAATCCAAGCTGAGGGGCTCATGTGGCACATAAACACATCTGAACAATGGTACTCCGTCCTGGTGCTCAGCATTGTGCTGTCTTTCACCACCTGAAGAGCTTGGATAAACTGTCAGGGCTGTAAGAGCCCCTCCATGATTTATTCATTCTGAGTTTCATTTTTCCAAGCTGAGCTTTCCTTTGGCAGCCATTACTTCTGTGCAAGGATGGCAGTCCTGTCTGTTATACAAAGCTGCATCATGTGGCGTGCAGCTATGATGCACACACACAAAATGATTCCACCTGCATGTTGCAAGGCCTTGGAGTCAGTTGTCCCTTCCTGGAGTGTTGCATTCAGTCCTCAACAGTCCTATTCTGGAGACTGCCTTCAAACACGGCATTATTCTGGGACGAAACTAAGTTCACTCAGCATCCACTGGGACATGCTGTCCCAGTCCCTCTCCAATTTGTTGAAGTTACATTTTCAGAAGTGGCTTTCTAGGAACACAAAAATTCTTATATGTACAGTCCTCAGCAGTTTCCATTAAACAGTAGGCTCACTTAATGTTTAGGTTCTAAGCTTATTACCACCAAGAAAGTAAGAAAATATTTCCACCCAGATCCAGTTCAGGTTCGTTAGTGACATTTGTTTGAACAAAGTATGTGCAGCAATATTCTGGGATGGTAAGGGGAGCCAGATCAAGCATGAATCTTGCATTAGAAATGAAAGACTATATCATTGGCTGCTCCTGTTACCCATTCCCTTTAAGTAGTTCTGAGCAGCAAAATGCTGCCATGCAGTATCCAGAATCATCCATTCTCTGTCTCAGATTTGGCATGTTAAAATTCAGATCAACTCTTTCATGAGCACAGAAGATATTTAAAACCTGGACCTTTGCTTCTTTTATTGTTTAGGAACAAACAGATTGTGATCTATAATGCAAAACAGCTAAAACAGGAAAACTATGGCTCAGATCCTGAGAACCAGGATCCTGAGTATCCACAGCTGTGGTGTTCTGCCGATGCTTGGGAATGCATTGGCAGAAATGTTGGTGGACAGTTGCATGAACATCAGGAATTGCAATTACTTCCACATCTCTTCCATAAAATGAAGGATCCTTTTCATTCCCATTCAACAGATCCAGCCCATAGATTTTCTCTTCTTGTGCCCTTGCCCCCAAATGAATTACTGCTAGCCTAACTGGGAAGTGAGGGAAGAGAAATGTTTTTCATATCTGTAAACTGGGGAGAACATTTTTTTTGGGATGTCAGAGAAAATCTCAGGGCTACAGCCAATTGTTATGAAAGTACTATAATTTACCACAGCAGACACCAAAAAAGGAAGATAACCATTACAAGTTCTGAAAACTAATCATTTTCTTTTCTTTTTGTTTTGAAGTCAAAGGGTGTTATGTAAGTAAGTGGCATGTAAGAGATTCAAATATAATTCTGTCCCGAAGTTTCTTATTCCTGGTGTGTGTTTTTTTTCCTCCTAGCAAAGAGATCATGTGTAGTTCAAGTGACACCAAAAGCTTCCAATTATAGTATCATTTCTGACCTTCATTAACTCTGTCAACAGTCAACTTGCACTAGAGGCAGCTGAATTTGCTTAACCTTTGGTTCTCCTTGAGGCTGGTGTTTCTTGCATACAGATATGCCTAAGGTATGATCCTGCGATGCTTGGGAGGGTGTCACAGGAATCACTGCAGATGTCCTTCTCCAGAAGTGCAGATTGGAGGCCTGGCCACAGAGGCCATCTCTGATGGGAGCAGTTTCTGCTGGAGGTACCCCACTGGCAGCAAGCATGGGAAACAGGGATTCCTTGTGCCTGTGGGTGGATTTGGAGCAGATTTTGCTCTGCCAGAGCCAAAGCTGACTCTTTCCTGAGATCTGCTATTGGGAGGGGAACATTGACAATCTTAGAGGTGGCTTTCCCCCCTCCCACTAAAACCAGTGGGAAAGAAAAATTATCCTGGCTAGGAATTGCTGCTAGGGATGGGGGGCAGATGGTTAATTGGGTGGTATAAGGAAGTCATATCTGCCAAGATATGGTAGAAGAAGGTTATGACTATCAAGGCAAAAGTGACATGCAGTTGCCAGTTGTTTATTCATTTATTTTTTATTTTGATAAAAATGAAGGTTACGGTCTCTGGGTTATGATGGGTAAACAAGAACAAAGTTTGTTGTAGTTAGTTGTGAAGTCGTGTCCGACCCATCGCAACCCCATGGACAACATTCCTCCAGGCCTTCCTGTCCTCCACCATCCCCTGGAGTCTGCTTAAGCTCACGCTGACTGCTTCAGTGACTCCATCTAGCCACCTCATCCTCTGCCATTCCCTTCTTTTGCCATCTATTGTTCCCAGCATTAGGCTCTTCTCCAGAGAGTTATTCCTTCTCATTAGGTGGCCAAAGTATTTGAGTTTCATCTTCAGGATCTGGCCTTCTAAAGAGCATTGATCTCCTCTAGAACCGACTGGTTTGATTGCCTTGTGATTCAAGGGACTCACAGGAGACTCCTCCCACACCACAATTCAAAGGCCTCAGTTCTTTGGCACTCAGCCTTCCTTATGTTCCAGCTTTCACAGCCATACATTGCAACTAGGAAAACCATAGCCTTGACTATATGCAGTTTTGTTGGCAGGGTGATGTCTTTGCTTTTTAGTATGCTGTCTAGCTTTGCCCTGCCTTTCTCATGATGTGCTCTGCATGTAAGTTAAATAGGCAGGGTGACAGTATACAGCCTTGCTGAACTCCTTTCTCAATTTTGAACCAATCAGTGGTTCTGTGTCCAGTTCTCGCTGTTGCTTCTTGATCCACATATAGGTCTCTCAAGAGACAAATAAGATGGTCTGGTACTCCCATATCTTTAAGAACTTGCCACAATTTGTTGTGATCCACACAATCAAAGACTTCAGCATAGTCAATGAAGCAGAAGCAGATGTTTTTCTGGAACTCCCTAGCTTTCTCCATGATCCAGCATAAGTTGGCAATTCGATCTCTAGTTCCTCTCCCTCTTCAAAATCCTGCCTGTACTTCTGGTAGTTCTCGGTCCACATACTGCTGGAGCCTAGCTTGTAGAATTTTGAGTATAACTTTGCTAGCATGTGAAATGAGTGCAACGGTGCGGTAGTTTGAACATTCTTTGGCATTGGCCTTCTTTGGAATTGGAATGTAAACTGACTTTTTCCAATCCTGTGGCCTCTGTTGAGTTTTCCAAATTTGTAGGCATATTGAGTGTAGCACTTTTACTGCATCGCCTTTTAAGATTTTGAATAGCTCAGCTGGAATATTGTCGCCTCCACTAGCTTTGTTGTTGCTCAGACTTCCTAAGGCCCATTTGGCTTTATTTTCCAGGATGTCTGGCTGGAGGTCAGTGACCACCCCATCGTGGTTATCCGGGATGTTAAGCTCTTTCTTGTATAGTTCTTCTGTGTAATCTTGCTACCTCTTCTTAATCTCTTCTGCCTCTGTTAGGTCCCTGCCATTTTGGTCCTTTATCATGCCCATCTTTGCATGAAACGTTCCCTTCATATCTCCAATTTTCTTGAAGAGATCTCTGGTCCTCCCTATGCTATTGTTTTGCACTGTTCATTGAAGAAGGCATTCTTATCTCTTCTAGCCATTCTCTGGAATTCTGCATTCAATTGTTTGTAGCTTTCTCTTTCTCCCCGGCCTTTCACTTCCCTTCTTTCCTCAGCTATTTGTAAAGCTTCCTCAGACAGCCATTTTGCTTTCTTGCATTTCTTTTTCTTTGGGATGGTTTTAGTTGCTACCTCTTGTACAATGTTGCAAACCTCCATCCATAGTTCTTCAGGCACTCTGTCTATCAGATCTAATTCCTTAAATCTATTTGTCACCTCTACTGTATAGTCATCAGGGATATGATTTAGGTCATACCTGAGTGGCCTAGTGCATTCCCCTACTTTCTTCAATTTAAACCTGAATTTTGCAACAAGAAGCTCATGATCTGAGCCACAGTCAGCTCCTGGTCTAGTTTTTACTGACTGTATAGAGCATCTACATCTTTGGCTGCAGAGCACATAGTCAATCTGATTTCTGTGTTGACCATCTGGTGATGTGCATGTGTAGAGTCGTCTTTCGGGTTGTTGGAAAAGAGTGTTTGCTACGACCATTGTATTCTCTTGACAAAATTCTACCAGTCTGTGCCCTGCTTCATTTTGTACTCGAAGGCCAAACTTGCCTGTTATTCTGGTTATCTTTTGGCTTCCTACTTTAGCATTCCAATCCACCATGCTGATAAGGACATCATTTTTTGGTGTTAATTCTAGAAGGTGTTGTAGGCCTTCATAAAACCTGTCAACTTCAGCCTCTTCAGCACTAGTGGTTGGGGCATAGACCTGGACTACTGTGATGTTGAATGGTTTGCCTTGGATTTGAACTGAGAGCATTCTGTCATTTTGGAGATTGTATCCCAGTACTGCTTTTCCTACTCTTTTATTGACTATGAAGGCTAGTCCATTTCTTCTGAGGGATTCTTGCCCACAATAGTATACCTGATGATCATCTGAATTCAATTCACCCATTCCTGTCCATTTTAGTTCACTGATTCCTAAGATGTCGATGTTCAGTCTTGTCATCTCTTGTTTGACCACGTCCAGCTTGCCTTGATTCATGGATCTTACATTCCAGATTCCTTTTGAGTATAGATTTTTACAGCATCAGACTTTCTTTTCGCCACCAGGTACATCTGTAACTGAGTGTCCTTTTGGCTTTGACCCAGTCGCTTCATTCTTTCTGGCGCTACAAGTACTAGCCCTCTGCTCTTCTCCAGAGGCATTTTGAACACCTTCTGACCTGAGGGGCTCATCTTCTGGCATCATATCTCTTTGCCTTTTGGTACTGTCCATGGGGTTTTCATGGCAAAGATACTGGAGTGGGTTGCCATTTCCTTCTGCAGTGGATCACGTTTTGTCAGAGCTCTGTGCTATGACCTGTCCGTCTTGGGTAGCCCTGCATGGCATAGCTCATAGCTTCATTGAGCTACGCAAGCCCTTGCACCATGACAAGGCAGTTAGGCAGAGATTATTAGCAGGTAGCATAGGAAGCATTTCACAAGAACTGCTAAGCTGGGGTAGTTTCTCATGGAAGAAGCTATTGTTCTAGTAAAGGGCTAGCAGCAACTAAGGGCTTAGTAGGCAGAACAACTCAAGTTACTCAAAAGCTCCACCTGTCACCAGATACTGACTGAAACCTTATTAATTTATTTAAAGTTATTGTATGCCATCCCCTTGCTATATAGCCTTGGGACAGTTCACACAAATAAACCTTAAAGGGCTCACACTCATTTTTGTCATCTTAAGCTCCTACATGTCTGAGGAACTGAGAGTCTTTGGCGAGAGCCATTCTTGGAGGTTGAGGCTGATGGATTGCTGGGTCCTTGCATCTTGGCGTGGCATCAAAAACATCTGATGGACTTTCCTGTAGGACCATTATCAGAGCTCTCATTGGGCTGATGTCAAGCTTCTGCACCCAGAAACATGGTTTAAAAAAAGAAAAGAAAAGTTAAAACTACATTTTCTACCCTGGGCAACTCAAGTTCAGCATCGTGTATTTTCTGCCATAGAGTCTATTTCCACCACTCCCCACTGGATTACTCTGCAGAAGTTATTTAGTGTCTCTCATTCTGAAGACTCCTTGTAATGCACAATAAAATATGAAATGGTAAGATCAGAAGTTATATGAACCAATAGAATGCCATGAGCAAAACACAGAGTTGAAACACAGTGCTACCAAATTAACATTCTTGGTTTAAAGTTTTTAAAAATATAAATGGTTCCCAGAACTGAGTGGTGGAGTGACTGGTGAACCTTCCTAAGGAGGCTGTTTCATAATAGCTACATCATCAGACAGGGAAGTGACTCAATAGCCAGGACATACTAATCACACGATTTGAAGAGGCCTTGGCAAGGGGCGGCATAGAAATGTTTTAATAAATAAATAAATAAATAAATAAATAAATAAGAGATGGTAGGTGCAGAAATATGCGCACACACTCTATGTGTCCCACTGTTACTGGAAAATGTTGTGGCCCATAAGTGACAGAGGATGCCTTATGAATGTAAATTGTACTTTATAAAAGCTTCCTTTCAGTAAACGGTGACAGCTACTCTGCTTCTGGAATGACCAAACAGCTGTTTCTAGCAATTAGTTATGCTGAGCCAGTTCAGTCTCTCTAAAAAGTAGACAGGTTAATTCTTTGCTGTTTCAATAAAAGCCAGATTGTTTTGCAAATAATCACTGCAGTGCTAGAATGCATTTAAAATGTCCAGAGATTTTTCCCCCCAGGAAGGGTGATATACAAATGCTGACAGTGACATCACTAGCATGAGTTAAATACAGCTGAGGAGCATTTATATGAAATACAAATGACCTAAATAAAATGGTGAGTTAGTTAAGGGATTACTTAATATATACTTCTCTTCAACGATCAACTGCATCAATATTCTCACTGCTTACACAGTTCTTGTAATCCATCTAAGCCCCCATGTAGCCATGGAAGTAGGCATCTACCCAGAGAACCAGGTGAGCAAACAGATGCTGCATATGTCCTTCCACTCCCAAACTGATGGCACACTAGCACACTGCTTGTCAAAAAACAGCAAGCCAAGCAAAAGGTTGGGCTTAATTTACCTACTATCCTCTCTGGAAAATTGTTGATTGATGTGATTCCTGATTAACTGGGAAAGATACATTTGTGCATTGCTAGCTGATCTGCACACACAGAACTGGACTGGGGCCAAAATAATATCACCTATGCCAGGACAGACCTTATTTTTAAAAATTCCATATTCAGAACACATCCCTTGAGAACATGACAACTGCCATGCTGGAACAGCCCAAAGGCTCATCTGTTCCAGCCTGCTATTCACACAGTGGAAAACCACCTGCTGAAAGGAAACCCACAAGCAAGAAGCAAGTGCGAAAGAAACTTCTTGTCCATGTGCCCCACCACCTGATGTACTGCTTCTAATCGCATATGGCCATCAGGACTAGTAACCATTGATAACTATTTCCTCCATGAATTGCCCAATCCCCTTTTAGAGACCTCCAAACCAGGGGCCGTCACTACATCTGGAAGTGAATTACACAGGTGAACGACACGCTTTGTGAAGAAGTATTTCCTTTTACTCATCCTGAAGCTCCCTCCTATCAGCCTCATGGAATGACACTAGGCTATAGTATTATGGGAGAGGGGGAAAAGTGGCTCCCTATCCACGTTCTCCACACCATGCATAATTTTGTATAGCTCTATTATGTCTCCCCTTATTTGCCTTTTCTTCTAAGCTAATCAGCTCCAGCTGTTGTAATGATTTTCTCACAGGCAGGTGGTTCCAACTCCTTCATCATTTTAGCTGCCCTTTTCTGCTTTTTTTGCATTTCTACAATATCCATTTTAGTTGCAAGGACCAGAATTGTACGTAATGTTCTAAGTGCACTTGCACAGCAGATTTGTGTGAGGGCATATGAGATTGGTAGTTTTATTTCCAGTTCCTCTCCTAACACAGAGTTTGAGATCCTTGCAGCAGCTCCAGACTGGATTGATTTGGCAGCCTTTCACAGTAGATATCAAATTAAGATCCAGACTGGAATAAAACTAGTAGCATATCTGTTCACAAGGTCCTATGTTGGATGTGATGACTGAGTAGGTCCACACCTGAAGCACAAAATGGTGTCATGACTGTGCACACCTACAAGAGGCCACAGTTTGAGGGCCCTGCTACCAACCTTATCCCTCCCTCAAATCATCTGGCACATGTATATTACTTATTCACGGTCTTCCACATACATCACATTTACTATTGTGTGATGGAGAAATCTTGGCTATTTATTGATGGAATTGATGGGATTTATTTATATCCCACCTTTCCTTTGAAGAGTTCAAGGTAGTGTGCTGGGTTCAAGGCTAAGCAGGGTTTTGAAGTCATTTAAACCACAGCCCTGTATAAGTTTACTCAGAAGTGAATTGTGCTGTGTTTGGTAGGGCTTACTCTCAGATAAATGTCCATTGGTCTGTAGCCTTACTTTTCCATGTGGGAGGCATTGGTTATATGGAGGAACTTTTAGTGAGGTGAGCCCCTATCTAGGAGTCTTGGCTTATACCGAAGGTTTAAAAAAAACACACAAAAACTTTACTTTATGTTCTGTATCTAGCAGCTACATCAGGCTTTCATTTTTACTCTAGAATAGGTTTTAATAATGTCCTTCCTGATCTAGATCCAACTCCCAGAGTAAACAAGAAAACACAAAGCATCCTACTGATTCAAATGAGTTAGATTTCTGTGACTCCAAACTGCACATTCATGAATAGGCTGCCCCTTTCTGAATTAAATCCTGCAAACTAGCAGACTGGTTTTTCACTTGGTAGAGGTTATGTTAATTCATGTGCCTATATGGACATTAACTGATGTGCATTTACTAAGTTTTGGAAATGCGTATTTGTTCTAATAAGCTAATGTGAATTAATTGTAAAGTTGATTGATAATGCAAACAGAATGAAATTCTGGTTAAAAAAAACCCTCTGTGATTCTTAGTATGAATGGACAATGAAATGAAAAATACTCGATCATCTGCAAAACACAGAATGAATTTAATAAAATCTATGAACCCCTACTGCTTGGTAAGAATTTAGCTGTGATTTGTTTTTACCCTGATTTGCTGTGATGTCAACTTAGAATAGCAATGTTTTTGCTGCTACTTTGTGCCATCAAGTCATCTCTGACTCGTGGGGACCCTATGAATAAAAGCTCCCACCAAATGTCCTCTCCTTGACAGCCCTTCTCAGTTCTTGTTTGGGTTCAGACAACATGATAACCCACACTGAAAGGATGGAGTATGGGTTGAGGATGGGTTGTTGTTGAACCATGACTTGCTGTGGAAATTGCTGTTGTGGTGTTTGAATCCAACTGAAGTAACAAGCCATGGATTGTTAACCTCAACCCATGAAAGTAATCCATGGTTTACTGCTAAGTTATGAACTGTGGGCAGTTCATCATAGTTTGCTATCTCAGGTGAGTTCAGATCAACCATGCTTCAACAGCTTGTGGCTTAGTCATGCAAAGACCCAGTGGTTAAAGGAACACTAGAAGCTATCTTACATCAGTTTGAATTATTTGCCCATGCAACCCATTATTTTCAATAGCTCTCCAGAACTGTGCACAAAGGTCTTCACAGCACCTTCTTTTGAAGGGAGACGCCAGGCATTGAATTGGGAACCTTCTATAGGCCAAGCATGTGATCCATTAGTGAAGTGCAGAAGGCAAGGGGCCCTGGGACTCTGCCATCTGCCAAAGTCATTTAGACACTGGACTGATTCTGCTCATTCTCTCACCCATCTCTCCATCATCCCTTTTGACATATTAGTAAATGAGGAGTGAAACTTAGAGTCTCTGCCCCCACTCCTTTAAGAGTATTTGGCAAATTTTAGGAATTTTGACAGCTTTTGTATTCATCAGAACCAGATCACTTCTCCAAATACACTCAACATTATCAGGAAAAGCAGGGCAAATACAAACAAACCAACCAAGCTGAACTGAAGCTTCTGGCATATTCATTGATGGGGTGAGTTTAAAAATGTATTTGAAATTCTGCATTGGCATCAACACACTGATGTTCTCAGCGGGAGCCCAGGCATGAGGTAGAGGGAGGATTCTGGCTGCAAAGACAAAGCCCAGGCTGTCACAGGCATCATGTGGAGTGACATCCAACAGAAAAGCAAGGCCAGGCCTTGAGGAAATGCTGCAATGGTTTGTCACGCATGCGAACATCTCAGCCCGGCAGGGGATTTGAGTGTTTTTGCACGTGCATGAGAAGAATGAACAGAACTTTCGGAGACCTCACTGTATGCCTGTGCAGATAGTTATGTGGGTCTTTTCTTATTAGTTTTGAACTGACTTGCAGCTACCCTCCCAATACTTTGACATTCCTCCTCTGCGTGTGTGTGTGTGTGTGCATGCGTGCGCACGCTTGGACACATAAACATCATTAAAAGGATAGAAAAGGATATCAGCGTAAGCTGCAGTATCCCCGCTAGGATTTTGGGTCCTGGCATTTGACCCACCATGCCAAATACTGACACTCAGCCTGTGGCAATAGGCTATTTAGCTGCAGAATGCTATTCTGTGATAGGCAGAACAATTAATATGATCTCTGTATCCATTCATCCACACAGTCTTAAAGGAATTCAGCTTATATTTTTCAACACCAGCTCAGATGAAGAAAAATAACATTTTTATGCTGCTGTGCTGTTGTTTTTTAGAAGTGTTGCCTCACTGCTCCAAAGCCATGCAAAAATATGTAATTAATATTATGTACTTATTTTATATACTACCTCTCTGCCAAAAACTGGCAGTCGGAGCAGTTAGTGAAAAAAGAAAAACAAGGATAAAAACAAAATCTTAATCAATACATAACATAGAAACAAATAACTTAAACATGCAAAGAAAAATGCAACACTAAAAGAAATAAACAACCCCTGAGTAATTAAAATAACTTTTGGCTACTCAAAAGTATATAGGCCAAAGGTCTGTTTGAATGCTTTGAGATGAAAGTTTCATTGTGCAATCATAGAATCACAGATTAGTAGAGTTGCAAGGGACCTATAAGGCCATTGAGTTCAACCTTCTGCCCCATGCGGGACTCCAAGATCAAGCAGCCCTGAGAGATGGCCTTCCAGTGGTCTCTTGAATGCCACTTATGTGGGAGACCTCACAATCTCTTGTTCTGCCAGGAGGCAGGGGTTCTTTTGGAATTTGGAGGCAATGTACGCACCAGTAGGTGAAGGAAAAATAATGCTTTATTTATCTACAGGCAAACAAAATAGCATTTATACCTTGCAAGAGTATCTTCTCCCCTTCAGCTGTCAGAAGCCCCAGTTAGGCAGCAAGAGAGACTCCAGGCCATCAATCACACAGCATGTGGCACCTGATCACACAGCATCTGGCATCTGATCTGTGTAGAAGCTCCCAAATTCAAGCTCTCACCCTCCTGGTTTTATAGTTGAATGCTTCTGACTCACAAACTTCCATTCTACGCATGCCCAGCACCTGGCCTTTGAGCTAAACAACTGCAGATTAATCTAGGATCCTCCTGAATGCTCTATGCCTGGGAGAATAGAAGATGAGAAACATAAACACATTCCATTGTATAACTGAAGACTCAACATAAATCAACATACTTGATCATGGCAACATGAGAGGAAATGGGACATGTCACCTAACTCCTCGCCAGACAATAATCTTCCGCATGTTTTCCCATACACCTCTCTAGATCATTGGTTCCATTTCTATACTTCTCTAACAATCAGGAGGTTTTTACTTATGTCCAGTCAGACTCTGGCTTCCAGTAACTTGAGTGCATTATTTCACATCCTGGCCCTTCTGGGTGACAGCTTTTCAAGTATTTGAAAAGTGCTATCATAGTTCCCTTCAGTCTTCTCTTCTCCAGGTTAAACATGCCCAGTTCTTTCGACTGTTCCGCACAGGGCTTTGTTTCTAGTTCCTGATAATCTTAGTTGCCCTCCTCTGAACACTTTCCAGTTTGCCTGCATCTTTCTTGAAGTAAAGTGCCCTGAGCTGGACACAATACTCAAGATGAGGCCTGAGTAGTGCTGAGTACAGGGAAACAGTACTTCACATGATCTGGAACCTGTACTTCTGTTAATGCTGCCCCAAAGAACATTTGCTCCCGTGCCCCCGCCCAACCACATCACATTGTTGGCTCATATTTGACTTGTGATCTAAAACATTTCCAAGTTCCTTCTTTCATGTAGGGGTATGCAGTCATTGCAGCCCCAAGGGTTACATCTGGGGTTGGTGGCACAAAGGGTGCATATGTCCATATATTCACACATCTCAACCTGTAGGGCTGGAGAGGTTTAAACCTCCCCTCCTTGTTGACCAAACTCTAGGGTGGGTACACTTGAAAGAGGTGGGGTAGAGAAGAAATCACCATTGAGATTGGTATGGAGCTGGATTTCAAGGCAACTGTCATGAGGGAAAATTGGACCACTAAACACTCTTATGTTTATGCGACTGCAGGTGGCGCAGTGGTTTAAACCACTGTGCTGCTGGGCTGGTTGATCAAAAGGTCGCCGGTTTGAATCTGCACAATGGGGTGAGTTCCCATTGTTCCGTCCCAGCTCCTGCCAACCCTGTAGTTCGAAAGCATGCAAATGCAAGTAGATAAAAAGGTTCCACTTCGGTGGGCAGGTAACAGCTTTCCATGCACTTTTAGTCATGCCGGCCACATGACCACAGAGACTGTCTGCAGACAAACGCTGGCTCCCTCAGCTAGGAAATGGAGATGAGCGCCGCCCCCTAGAGTCAGGCATGACTGGACGTAATGTCAAGGGAAAACCTTTACCTTTACCTTTTTAAACCCTCTGATAAAGAAGTAAACTCTGCAGGACATAGCAACATCCGTTTGATTGCATTGCACTTCTCTTGCAAGGAGAGGCTGCCTTACTGGGGCACCTTGATTGGTCTTCTAATTCAGGGATCTATCAGGGTTTCCTGGAACACAGATTGAAAATGTCTCCTCTACATGCTGAAGGAGAGTGCCAAGCTGCTCAAGATGGGTAAATAATGTGAGGTTCTTCCTTTTCTTTTTGCTGGTGATGACATCTGAACCAGTCCTTGGATTCTGATCCCTATGCACACAGTAGAAATCCTTTGATGTTCATGGGTCATTTTTGTGGAATGGGGTCTGCCAAATGCACATTATATCCATGGACTGTATAGTTTAATGCTCATTCCACTATCTAAATATTATCCAGGAAGATTACCTGCTACAAGCAACCAAGTATATTCTAATAAAACACCCCAGTGATTGTTAAGATGTAATTAGTCTGCAAGGAATGATTCTTATGAAACTTTAAATGCACCTTCTTCTAATTTGAAATTTAAGCCTTTGCTTGTGGTTTGGTGTCACCGAAGATGTGATTAAACATAAAATATGCATAACTCTTAACTCCTTTAGGGGTGTTGGGATGACACCAACTCATGCATAAATAATATCTTAACAGATTCGACCAAATTAGATTCATCCAGCTTTGCCTGGTTACAGAAGGTCTCAGTCTGACAAATGGGTGTGCCAGTACACACTACAAAGGTTTAGGGTACTTGTACCTGGTCTCAGGTTAGGTCCAGATGAAAGTAGTGAATCATTTTGTTTCCATTCCATTTGTTGCTGTTGAGTTGCGAAGTCATGTCCGACCCATTGTGACCCCATGGACAACATTCCTCCAGGCATTCCTGTGCTCCACTATCCCCCGGAGTCCCCTTAAGCTCACATTCCATTCCATTAGATTTGTCTATTTGACCAAATTGTGTCCATCTATAACCTCAGGGATTCTCTTCACCTGTACTTTTAAATGATCAGTATCATCCGAAGTGCAAGGTTCAAAGTTTATACTACAACACCAGGAAATGGAAAGTTTCTAGAACAGATGTTCCATTCCTGGAAGTCCCTCTAGGTCTATGTGCATCCTGGCATTCTTCCAGAGAGAGAGCTTCTCCCATTAACACTCCAAAGGCATTTTGTGGCTATTCTGTCTTTTTTTTTTCCTAAAGAGTTTATTTTATAGTAAGAAAAATGATGGAAGGAGCCGGGGGCTTTCAATGGAAGGCCATGCCATCTGGACTTTCCTGAAAAATCTTTGTAAATTCGTTGGCTGAAATCATTCCCAATCCAACCTGTTCCGCACTGTGGTTCACTTGACACCAAAGCTGCCTTCCTATTGGCACCAGGTTAAGATGGCTCTTTATGCCAAGGCCTTTAAAGACTTACTTGGACATGTAGTGGCTTGACAGGATTGCCCAGCCCATGTGTTTTTACAGAGTCATTCTTTGTTGCTTGTTTTTAGCTATTTTAAACTTTTAAATGTTTCTCTGGTTTTATGATATTTTATTGTATTTTATAATCATTTATTTATTTATTTAAAACTTTTATATGCCATCCCTTATGCAATTCGTGTTTTATGGATTGTTATAAACTGTCCAGGAAGCTTCAGCTATGGGGTGGTATTATTATTATTGTTAATATCAGGAGGTGTGGGCTGCAGAATCATCAGTATGCTGATGATACCCTGCTCTACCTCTCATTCTCTACCAATCCAGGTGAGGCAGTGGCTGTACTGAACCGGTGCCTGGCCGAGGTAATGGGCTGGATGAGGCCAATAAACTGAAGCTCAATCCAGACAAGACAGAGGTCCTGCTGGTAGGTGGTTCAAACTCCTGGGTAGGTGACTTGGATCTTGTCCTCAATGGGGTTGCACTCCCTCTTAAGGACAGAGTCCACAGCTTGGGAGTGCTCCTCGACCCAGAGCTATTGTTGGAAGCTCAAGTGACAGCAGTGGCGAGGAACGCTTTCCTTCAGCTTTGGCTGTTCCATCAGCTGTGTCCCTACCTGGAGAACGACTGCCTGGCAACAGTGACACATGCATTGGTCACTTCCCGATTAGTCTTCTGTAATGCGCTCTACGTGGGGCTGCCCTTGAAGACGGTCTGGATACTTCAATTGGTGCAAAATAGAGCTACCAGGCTGCTGATGGGGACTGGGTGTTGTTCTCATATAACTCCAGTCCTCTGTCAGCTAAACTGGCTTCCTGTTGAAGTCTGGGCCCAATTCAAGGTGCTGGTTATCACTTACAAAGCCCTGAACAGCTTAGGCCCTGGTTACCTAAAGGAGTGCCTGCGTCCATATATGCCCTCCCGCCCCCCGAGATCGGTGACAGAGGCCCTTCTCTGGGAACCCTCCATGAAGGATATTTGGAGGGTGAGTACTCGGAGGAGGGCTTTCTCTGTGGTGGCGCCCAACCTATGGAATGCGCTCCCCAGAGAGGTCCACCTGGCGCCGTCCTTACTTCTTTTTCGGCACCAGGCCAAGACCTTTTTATTTAAACGCTATTTTAACTGTTAATGGTTTATTTGTTGGTTTAATTTGACCAGGCTGGATCCACTATTTTATTTTGTTATTTTATTTTTTGTAGTTTCTATATTTGATGAATTTTATATGGGATTTTAATGATTGTAAGCTGCCCCGAGGCTCATGTGATGGGGCGGCATATGATTTGTTTAAATAAATAAATAAATAAATAAATAAATAAATAAATAAATAAATAAATAAATATTGTAGCACAATATCCTGTTATCCATTTTCTTGTGTATTGTCTTGTCTTGTTCAGTCACAAAGTTGTGGCCAACTCCTTGCAACCCCATGGAACACAGCACACCAGGTTTTCCTGTCCTCCACCATCCCCTGGAGTCCACCCAACCCCACACCCACCTCCCCAGTGACCGCATGCAGCCACCTCAACTTCTGCCATCCCCCTCTCCTTTTGCCTTCAATTGTTCCCAGCATCAGGGTCTTTTCCAAGGAGTCCCTCCTTCTCATTAGGTGGTCAAAGTATTTGAGCTTCAGCTTCAGTACCTGACCTTCTAAAGAGCAGCCTGGGTTGATTTCCTTTAGGACTGACTGATTTGATCTCTTCGCAGTCCAAGGGATTCTCTGGAGTCTTCTTCAACACCACAATTCAAAAGCATCAGTTCTTTGGCACTCAGTCTCGCTTATTGTCCAACTCTCACAGCCATACATTATAACTGGGAAAACTATACCATTGACAATATGAACTTTTGTCAGCAAGCTGATTCGCTCTAGATCAAGGTGTTGCTTCCCAAGCTGTCAGCCAAATTCAGCCTGTGTGGAATGTCAGATTACTCTTCCAGGTTGCCATGGACTTGGCCTCTTAGCCTAGCCACATCCTGCACTTCTTAAGGCTTAGCTTCCAGAAGCAAGAGGATTACACTAAGCAGGCTAGTATTTTTGCTCTTTGGGCCTGTCCTTTGGATTTCACACTGGGACATGTGAAACCCTTTCAGGACTGAAAGAGTTTCACCAACCCTGCTCTAGGTATTATGTAGGTTGGAAAGAGAAGGGCTGTCCATAGCAGAGAGCATGAATGCATATTTATTTCATCCTGATACCCCACAGCTGCAGCTCTCTGACCAGTTTAAATTATTTAATCCAAATCCCTGGCTTTTCCAGTGAAAAGAACTAGGGAGCAGGTGATGGGTATCCTCTCCTGAACATCCTAGAGAACAGCGGTGGGTCTGAATAGACAGTGTTGACAATACACGGATAAAGAGTCTAGACCAGCTCCTTTGCTTTTGGGTCTGCTTTCACATGTCTGTTTTCTTCAACCTGGTGCTCTCCACATATGGGGGACTATATCCTCCATCAGTCCCAGACAGCAAGGATAATGGCTAGGAATTGGCATATAAAACAATTTGTATGGGAGTTGTCATAGAAAACATCTAGAAAACATCTAGTGGTGAATGGCTACCATATGTTCTGTATGTCTTGAGATATTAAAATGCCCCAGTCTTTGGTATGTTTACCATTAATCCATCCCAGCACATAGGTCAGAACAGAAGTGAATCACGTTTCCTGAGGGCAAGAAAGGGAGGGCGGGAAAGAGAAATGCTAAGCAATGCTTTGTCAATTCTTCTGACTGCCTGGCTCTCTGGAGACTATCTTTTTGTGCTATACTGTTTTCATGCCACTCTTTTGAGAAGGAACTAAGAAATGAAATCTATTCCCTCCCACCCCAACCATTTCCATTTCAAAGGTGATGCCATCTACACAATGTGTAATTCAACTGATGGAAGTGGAAAAGTATTTCACAGTGTTTGAAAGTCACAGCCTGGTTAAATGTTAATTCTATAGTACTTTGGAAAGCTTGAAGGGTGAAAGATTTTTGATGTTTTGTAGTAATTAAAGCCTTGCAACTATTAACAACTCAGGAAATTCACCAACATAGAAATTATGGAAGAATTTCTCTTGCAGGGGTTTGGGCTGGGTGTGGGAACTTTCATAATTTTTCCCAATGTCAAGGTTAATTCCTTAGTAAGTAAAGTATTATGCAAATAAAACCTGCATTCCCCCACATGATAGCTGCTCAGAGCTCAGATTGCCTTCAGAGGTCCTTGCCTCTTAGCCTAATAAATGAGGTGAGATGGGTTGCTAGGAGAGGTTCCTTTCAGTGGAGCCACCCCATTTGCAGAATGCCTTACCCAGACAAGTACACTGGGATTTTGCAGCACTAGCTGAAGGCTTTTAAAATATTTTCCCAGGCTTTTCCATTGTCCTCGTCACTAATATTTCTGTACTGCCCAATATTGAAGTTCTCTGAAAAAAATGCAACAAAGAAGATGAAATACAATAAAAATACAATAGAAAATACAAAATAATAATAAAACATCATAAAATACAACATTAATTTTTTAAAAAAGATACAATGGATTACACAAATGAAGTCACAAGACCTGTTACACAGTTGATGCAGTGTCCCAATATAAAGCAAATTAAATGCCCTGTCAGAGAGAACAGTCTTAACCTGGTGCTGAAAAGATATTAAAGTTGGTGCAAGATGGGCCTCAGTTAGGAAATTGGGGGCTGCCACAGAGAAGGCCCTTCACCTTAGTGCCACCAACTGAATTCAGGTGACACTCAAACACTCAGAGACAGGCCCAGATCTTGATCATAGCGTGCAGGTAGATTGTAGTTGGGAGAGGCACTCTGTCAGGTATTGTGGTCCCAAGATATGTAGGGCTTTATAGGTAAAACTAGCACTTTGAATTGGGCTCTGAAGTACATAGGCAGCCAATGCAAGTGGGCCAGAATCAGTACATATATTCAGCCATCTGGTCCCCATTATTGATTTGGCTGCCACGTTTTGCACAAGTTGTAGCTTCCACACAGTCTTCAAGGGAAGAAGCCCCATCTAGATGGCATTGCAATAATCTATTTTGGAGATTACAAGAGTGCAGATTACTGGAACCAAGCTATCCACATCTAGATAGAGGGATAATTGGCTACCAGCTGGTAGAAAGCACCTGGTGCCACCTGAGCCTTAACTGGCAAAAATGACTCAAGGAGCCAACCTCCAAACCTGCTCCTTCAAGGGGAGCGAGAACCCATTTGGATCAGACTATATTCCAGCTGCTGGTCAGAAGAGCCACCCTCTAACAGCATCTCAGTCTTGTCTGGAGTAAACCCCACTTGTTAGCCTTCATGCAGTCCATTGTCACAGCCAGGCACCATTTTAGCACACCCACAGTCTCATTGCTGGAAAGGAGAAATAGAGCTGCATGTCACCAGCACACTGATGACAACACACTCCAGACCTCTGGATGACTCCACACAGCAGTTCCACATAGATGTTAAATAGCATGGGGGACAAGACTGACCCCTGAGGAATCCCATACAGGAGAGCCTAAAGGGCCAAGTAATATATCCCAAGCACCTTCTGGAGCAGGCCATTCAAACTGGATGTAGTACCCTCCCATTCAGCCAACCATCCTAGAAAAATAACATGGGCAATATTAAAGCCACTGAGTGATCCAGAAGTACCAGCAGGGTCACAATCCCCCGTCCCCTGATAGAAGTCATAATACAGGGTCACCAAAGCTGTTTCAGTGCCAAAACCTGGCCTGACTCTGACTGAAATGGATCTGGATAAACAGTTGCATCCAAGAGCTCCTGGAGCTGGTTTGCATCACCCACTCAAGAACTTTGGCAAGGAAAAGGGATAATTGTGTTGTGTAAGTTCTAATCAGTTCAAAAGGATTTCTTTGAAGTAAATGTGCACTAGAGTGCAGCCTAAGCAGAAAGGAAGGAGAAAAGGAGGGGGTTTGATTATAACAAAAATGGAGTAGCAGAATGCTGTGAAATGCCTGACAGGTATAATATGTGAAGTACTAGAATAATACCTTGAGCAGTTGTACAAAATTGCATTTCCTTTCTAATGAAATAATAACCTGGTGATCAACACACTGAACTAACTATTCTTTCTGGGGGAATCTTGAGTACTTCAACAAAATGTTGCTTATTCCTAAGTAAATGTGTCTACTGCTGTCTCATGATGAGCTGAGTCTCAGATGTGAAAATCTGAACAATTGCAAGGTTTATTGTTATTATTATTATTATTATTAATTGCTGTTATTGCTGTTATTTGCTGTTATTTCTGAAAACAGGAGCAAGATAGCAGCTACAGACTGGGTGCTTGTCATTTGAATTAAGATCAGCAGTAGGGACTACATGGCAATTATGCTGAAATAAAGGCACAGAACCACTACTGATCTCTGTCACATCTGATCCTCCTGAGTTAGATGGGGAGGGAAAGATCACTGATGACATTATATGGAGTGGGAGAACAGTTGTGTGGGCAGAAATCTGTGGATGAGGAACATGTTCAGAGTTACATCAAATTTAGGGAATACTCCTGTGGCTCATAAATTGCATCTGAGAGGCTCCAACCTCAGAATTGAGAATTGGAGCTCTGACCATAATGTCCTGAGCCCTTGCAGCTGGCATTGAAAGATATGCATTGGCTGCTCTGGGAGGTTATGGGCTCAACCTTGGAAAGAGTGAGCAAGGGGGCATTTCAGGAGGCAGGAATGGTGAAGCTGTGATGGGGTATAACTTGCAGTCTTCTTTCCCTCCAACCCAAGATGGAAAAATGGGGAAATGAAGATTGCCTTTGCCCTTCTTCCTGCTCTGCATTGGACACCCACAAGCCTTTTTGCTACAGGATTGCAAGTTACAATCATCCTAATAGGACTGAGCCCTTTCTTTGTAATCTTAAACATGATTACTTAGAAATCTTAGCCATTCCTTGCATTGTGCAATGTTTTTATTCTACGGGTCTGTATCTGGGATCTTTTAGGTACCTTGCTCTGTCCCTGCTGCTGGGAAGTTCCATGGGTGAGGGCTTTACTGGGGCAATGGTGGGATGCCATGTCATTCTGCCACTGTGGACCCATCTGTGGCACTTAGGGGATGGCAGGATCCAGAATGGGGCATTCTGGGGGCATATTGCAGGTAGCCATAGACCTGTAGGATTCTAAGTCCTCCAGTTCCCTAACATGTTGCCATCAGGATCCAAAAACTATCCGGCTCCTGAAGCTGGCACTGTTATTTCCCTTCCTATAATTTCAGTGGGAGATGAGCATTTTTTGAAATTGCAGTGAAACTTTGAGACTTCTCTGTAACTTGCCCAGGGTCAACTAGTGAATTGAAGACTCCATACCACTTTCAAAAGTACTGCTGTTTGAAGGCCAGAGCAGACATTGTTTTACAACTATATCAAGGAATTTTTACTGGGTCTAAGATCTGGGTCTCAAAACCCATACAAGGGTCATGATCTGTTTGGGTCCAGTTTCCCCTGGTATCTGTGTCTCATGTTCCAGATAATGTACCGGTAAGTCTGCCGAATATATAAATATTCTGCACTACTAGAGTCTGTGTTCATTAATACAAATGTGTTTGGACACAGTAATGACATATTCAAATTTCAGGTGGCTATATGGCAACATTAATCAACCCCGAGTATGACAGAATGTCTCATCAGCACAAGAATATTAGAGTTACTACTGGGCACAAAATGAGAACTTAATGAAAGAAGTTTCAAGCTGTAATTACTTTTATGGATTGACTGGTTTGTGACTTGACCACAACTGTCATTATGTTTTCATCTCCCCATGGTTGTGATGAAAAGCACCACAACTTATTGGAAGAGGTGTGTGTTTTCTAAATTTGATTTTATAACTAAATCCATCAATCAAATTCTAGCATGACAAAGGAAGCCTCAAAGCACAACATATTCTACTGTTGCAACTGGCAGGCTAGACTGCAAATATTTCTTAAAATATATGGAATGGGATCCAGTGTAGTCACACTTTGAGAAGACACAGTGAAATAAACAAGGTGTAATTTACTTATGCTGAGCACCACTCTTGGACTAAATCTGGATTCAACCAATGAACCAATGAACTGAAAGTCAAAATGAAGGAAATTCAGTATGCAGTTCTATTCATGAGGATATTACATGAAGTGCTGTTTCTATATCAAAATTTTAAAATTGTTTCCCATTAGCTAAGCTTCATCACTTGAAGATATGTATCTTTCCTACAGTATGTCAGCAGAACACTTTGGCTGTTTTACAGTAGAGCAGAGAGAAGGGCTCATCCTGGGTATATACTGGACATGGTTCAGAAGAAGCTTGGATTCACAGATGTAAAGCCACCTGACGCTCCCAAGAAAGGAGAAAGAGTATGCAAGGCCTGGAAACTTCTCCTCTAATTGCTGTCAATGGTGGGACAGAGTAAACCGTACCCTTCTTTAGCTCAGTCCGCAGTGGCTGCACTACCAGAACCCCTACACTGATCTGGATTGTTGCAAGACCACAAACCTGGAGAGGGGGCCAAAAGTAACTTTCTGCTAATTAACAATAGCTTACCTATGTATGATTGACTTACAAACACCTGCCTCAGTGTGCACAGACCCAATCCAGACTTGGAACTGTAGTGATTTAAGAATCTCAACCTCCTGTACAAATGCCAAAATTTGATCCCCTTGGGGGGTGGGGTGAGGATAAAAAAGAAAGAATGAAACCCAAAACTGTTTCCGTTCAGTTCCAAGGGAGTGTAACATGTAGTTTGGCTCCAATTCCCACTTAACTCAGTGGACATACTTCTGAGTAGGCATGTATAAGATTTTATTAAACATACTGTACTATAGTTTCAGTTATGTTAAACAAGAACAATGCAGTCTTCAAATATTTGAACAATATTGTCCCCTCTTGGTAAGGTAAAGGTTTCCCCATGACATTAAAGTCCAGTCATGTCTGACTCTTGGGGGTGGTGCTCATCTCTGTTTCCTAGCTGAGGGAGCCAGTATTTGTCCGCAGATCTTCCATTTTCATGTGGCCAGCATGACTAAGCACAGAGGTGCACGGAAAGCAGTGGCCTTCCCACCAAAGTGGTACCTTTTTATCTGCTGTTGTTGCTAGTTGTGAAGTCATGTCCTACCTATCACGACCCCATGGACAACACTCCTTCAGGCCTTCCTGTCCTCCACCATCCCCCGGAGTCCACTTAAGCTCACACCAACTGCTTCAGTGACTCCATCTTTCCACCTCATCCTCTGCCGTCCCCTTCTTCTTTTGCCATCTATTGTTCCCAGCATTAGGCTCTTCTCCAGGGAGTCCTTCCTTCTCGTTAGGTGGTCAAAGTATTTGAGTTTCATCTTCAGGATCTGGCCTTCTAAAGAGCAGTCAGGGTTGATCTCCTCTAGGACTGACTGGTTTGATCGCCTTGAGGTCCAAGGCACTTGCAGGCATCTCCTCCAACACCACAATTCAAAGGCCTCATTTCTTTGGCACTCAGCTTTCCTTATGGTCCAGCTTTCACAGCCATCCATTGCAACTGGGAAAACCATAGCCTTGACTATACGCACTTTTGTTGGCAGGGTGATGTCTCTGCTTTTTAGTGTGCTGTCTAGATTTGCCATAGCTCTCCTCCCCAGGAGCAAGCATCTTTTAATTTCTTGGCTGCACTCCCCCCATCTGAGGTGATCTTGGAGCCCAGGAAAATAAAATCTGTCAGTACCTCCATTTCTTCCCCATCTATTTGCCAGGAAGTGATAGGACCGGATGCCATGATCTTAGTTTTCTTAATGTTGAGTTTCAAGCCAACTTTTGCACTCTCCTCCTTCACCCGCATCAAGAGGCTCTTTAGTTCCTCTTCACTTTCTGCCATTAGCGTGGTATCATCTGCATATCTGAGGTTGTTATTTCTCCTGACAATCTGAATTCCAATATTTATCTACTTGTATTTACATGCTTTCAAACTGCAAGGTTGGCAGGAGCTGGGACAAAGCATGGGAGCTGACCCCATCTGCAGATTCAACCTGTTGACTTTTCGATCAACCAGCCCAGCAGCTCAGCAGTTTAACCCACTGTGCCAACGCATCCCTCCCCTCTTGGTACCTGATGCTTACTGGCAACCTTAATGACTTCTGTGGGATTTTTGTAATGAGCTTTACATGAGCTGCTCTTGTATTTGGTCCGGAAGCTGCAGCTGGTACAGAATTCAGCAGCCCAAAAGCTGAGTGGGTGTCTGGCCATGCACATAATACACTGGAGTTGATGCATTTGCCCTGCCTACCTATTTACTATTGAGCTAAGTTCAGGGCTTGGCACCAGGTTATCTGATAGGTTACTTTCCCCAGTATAGCCTTGTGGGATCATTAAGGTCACTGGAGGATGCCTTGCTGGTTGCAGTATGACCTGCTTACTACATTTTGTAGAAACCTGGAAGTCAGCTTTATCAGTGGTGCTGGCCACTTTGGGTATATGGAGATGCTAGCTGATGCTTCAGGTGCCATTTTGTAAACCCCTCTCTTTACTCAGGACTCCTTTGATGGAGTATGCAGCCCAGTCAGTTAATTGCAGCGCCACAAGCACTTGATTTTGTTTGTACATTTCTTCTTTTAATTTTTAATATATTCCCTTTGTAAATTACTAAGTTTTTTAAAAATATGGTAATTGATAAGTTTGTGTATTTATTATTAATATGCTACATAAAATATGTAAGGACTAGGATAATGATGGTATTGGTACTCATAAACAAATATATGCTGAAATATTACAGAAAATTTATGGCAGTGAAAACAGGCTGTTCTGGTATGATTGGAACATTTGTAACTCCTAAAAGAACTTGAAGGGAAAATAGACAACGCAATCAGAACGTTGCTTTCACTAGTGAAGCATCTCAGTAACCATCCCTGTAATTTTACTTAAAGTTTTCATTTTTTTCTTTTCGTTTCCTCTTTGCTGATTTTTAAATGCAAGAGTGCTCTTACCAGCATAAAGACTAGATGTGTTCTTTCGATTTGGTCATGTGGCTGAAGCCAATAATGAAATACAGGCTAATTTTCATTGCAGGTAAGCCTTTCACTCAACAGCATGTTTTATAGAAGGGAGAGAAGGAGCTATTAGCTGTAATTACAGTAAGTGAGCTAATGCCTCTGATATATACAAATGGTAAGGAGTCATGCAGTGTGCAGTCATGAGCTTGTGTTAAGGCTGGTGTGCCCTTTTAGTGCAAGTTAGCCCATCTGTTTTAAATTATTATTATTATTATTATTATTATTATTATTATTATTATTAGAACATTTCTATGCCTCCCCTTGCCGAAGCCTCGAGATCCTATGAGTGTGAGTACAAATGAAATTCTGATACTGGAGAAAAAACATCAAACTAAAGAAATATCCTATTTTATACAATGTATTGAAATATAGTTCATCACACTGCCTGGCTCTCTTCGTTTGCATGTACTTCTGAATAAGCAAAAACTATTGTGCACAAGGTAGAAAACTTACTGGTGGCAACCCCAGAGGAATAAGAGGGAGGTTTTGCTGTTGGAGACTCAGCACACACCCTAGTTCTTCAGTCCTTCTCTGTCTTTCTCTCTTCCCACTTCATTCCATTTCATTTCCACTTCCCACCTCATTCCATTACATGTTCCTCACCACACTTATAAACCTCTCACTTTCTGCATGAGGTACTTATTGTAGGCTGGCCTTTCCCTACTCATGGTTGTTTAAGAATCATTTGGATAATGTAAGACCCTCCTGTTTCACAGCTGTATCTAAACAACACATTCACCAAGTTTGTCCAAGAGCAGGGAGTATGAGGCATTTAAATATAAAAGCTTATAAAATATTTATTTATTTGGGATATTTCTTACCCACCCAATCACTGAGCATCACTGGATGGCTTACGTACAAACAAAAGTATGTATCTTTTCACTTCTGTTCCTGTTTCTGTAGCACAGGGCTACTCAGAAGTAATGTAGTGGAAAACTAAGGAAGGAAATGCTCTTTGTGTAGTACTCGGATCTTAATTCTGTGATTAAACTGAAACTAGATAGAGAGGATGAGCACACTTGTGTAGAAAAGCTCTTGCTCTTCACTTTGCATAGGGTGTCATATAGACTCCACCAACTTTTTCATCTATTCAGCCACATGGGATCTTTCTCCTGTGCGACCTCAATCACATATACAACCATGCACCCATCAGCAAAGCTGTACATACATCTCGTCAGATTCAGAATTACATCTGCAATCTGAATTAGGCCACAGACTCAACCTGTTTGTCTGCTCTTTATCTTCTGCTCTTCTCATTGCAGCTTTTGGTATGCATTCAGCTGCCAGGAACAGCACACCGGCAGGTACGTGGTGAGAACATCCTGGAGCGGCGATAATGGCAGAAGCAGTGAGAGCAACTTGGCACTCTTGGGAGCAGTGCAGGCTTAAGTTTTAAGGGCCCTTGGGCAAGACACCATCAAAGGGCCCTTACTTTCATTGACCTTCGCACTGTCATTGCTACCAGCTGATACAGGTCCCCATCCTCTCTGTCCTCAATGCTACCACTTGTTTACTTGATAGGCAGTGAGCAAGTAAGCCGTGGCCCCTACCTCTTCTGCTCACCTTTGTTGCCTTTGTTGGAAGCACAGCAAGATGCAGGTGGATAACTGGGGTGCAAAAAAAGAGCAGAAGTAACTCTGGGGTCCTTTTCTCAGTGTGCGTGCCTCAGCACCAAGCCTAACCATGCTGACCCTTTGACACCATCTCTGCTTGGTGGAACCAGACACTCAAGCAAACATCTTCCATTCCCACTGGATATTGCAATATTCCAATGAACTCCAGTATAACAAATAAAGAAATATTTATAGAAGATTTTTACACATAGACAAATATTTTAATATAGTTGTATCTGAAATGCTATCCACATTTTAGTTATGTCAATTATTAACTAAAAATTTTGTAAAAATGACATATTTTACACATCTTCTATTTACAATTGAAATATACTTAAATGTTATAAAACATCCACTTCTGACCTTTAAAATATATGCATACTAGGACTTGTATTAGATTATATTATCTTTTATGGCAAACATAAGGCTTGCTGTGAAACTAAATGTTCAATGGAAATTTCATTTTCAGTCTGTTTAATAAAGACTGGCCCTTAATAAAGAAAACTATAGGAAATGTGCAAATATCAGGAAAGGTGGTAACATTTTAAAAACAAACTGACAATTAAAAAAACAACACTGGAAATGTTCAATAAATAAAAAAAAACATTGTGCCACATTTCATTTTTATGGAATCCTTCACAATTTGTTTATACTGCTTTCAAAATTTCTAGGTTCTCTAGTGGTCCATTAAAAGTCAAATTCAGCTATCGAATGTCAGGATTTGATGATACTGGAGGTCCAGGTGGGGCTGAGCTTGTTCTACTGATTGCATGGGAATAAGGTCGCTCCGCTCTTTGCTGCTTTGCAGAATCCTCCTTGTATGTGATCTTTTAAAAATAATTTTAAAAAGATTATATAAACACATGTAAAAATCAACAGTATTTTAATGTCTTCAGTATGTTCATTCTAAGTGCATTTCCACGAACAGTGCTGGGTTCTTCTGTAGATCTACCCAAGAATAACTTGAGCAGCTGATCACAGGGCAGGGACTACAAGCATTATTTTGGCATTTTTTTAAATCTCCACACTCCCCAACATTAGAATGCATTTCTGCTGAATTAAAACAGCAGAAATACATGCTCATCTCCTCCATCCCCCAAGATTGTCCTGATGCCCACTTTAACTTCTGATTCTGTAACGTTATTGTGTGAAGACTTTCTCTTGGTGCTTTAAAGATAAAGTTAAAAAGGTATATGAAACTAGCCCTGTGTGATGACTGCTAGGATATGGAATGGGCTTCCATGGGAGGTGGTGGAGAACCCATCAGTGAGGGCATTCAGGGAAAGATTGGTCACTCACATATTGGACATATCAGCAGAGCTGGTCAGACTAGATGGCCCAGGATACCCCTTCTGACTTGCTATGTTTCTCTGTTCCTAACATTCATCATATCCTTTGTTTGTATACAATAAATGTATACCACCTTAACTTTAAAAAAGATAATACATGGCACCCTGGTTTTGATTTGTTTGCTATGTGGGATCTTTTTGAACCTTTGATCAAATTCCAACCAAGTACAGTTGCCTATATTTTTACTGTTGTGTGCCTAATATGCACAAACACATCTATTCTGTATAGCTTGAATTTCCGTTCTTTCACAGGATAGAGAATTTCTGCTTAATGTGTTTTACCCTAGCTCTTCTGTAAGCATACCAGTGATAGTTAATGAGTTCATTTCTTTAGTTATCTTGTTGTCTTACTATAGACGCTCTTTTTGTTGCCTTCATTTTGAACTTTATTTCAAAATGTCATGAAAAATAGGATGTGAAATTCATAAATGTGTGCATCAAACAACCTCTGGGAATTAGGATTCGATTTTTAAGCCCATAAAGTAATAAACAAGAATTACTTGTGTTTTTCATTACATTTCTCTCGGACCTGATGTTACATTCCCTGCACATTAAAAGAAACAACTCTGATAAGCAACACTAACATATAAATGATATCCTAAATAAATTTTAAAAGTCATATCACGTAGAAGACAACCATATGAGATATGTGACGGTAAAGGAACATATAGATGTAAAGGAAACTAAACATACCACTTTTGGCTATAGTATTGAGGGAAATGTTAGACAGTGAAGCAGAGAAGTTGTATAAGCATTGACCATGACAGAGCTGCCAGAAAAAAGAGAGAAAAAAATGCTGATGAAGATGCCTTTTTCAGTGGAAATACAAACAAGAATGAGAAACAGACTGAACCTCAGTGCCCGTACAAGAAAATCCAATTAAGTGCTGTTAAAGAACAATTGGCACACTAAGGGTGAAATCACACTAGGAGAGTCTACCTGGTCAATTTGCAATATATACTCATGTGTCAGGAGCTGAGCTTTGCAGTATTAGGTGAAGTGTACAATCCTGTACTCAAGGGACCCCTGCACTGTTGACCCACTCAGGTTCATTGTACTATGAGGGCCCATCAGTTGACTGGGGGGACTACTCAGTAGGGCAGGGGCGATTAGTAATGTGGGTTGCCAAGGAGAGTGCATAGCCATGATGTTGCTTCAAGAGTCCAGTGGGGCCTAAAAAGTATGTAGTCCCAAATTAATAAGCAAGTTTTTGAGCTTATCAGAACTCTGATTCAAGCTGAAATAATAATAATAATAATAATAATAATAATAATAATAATAATAGTGAGTTGGACAGAAATAGGTTCCTAGGCCATGGTGAAAAACCCCAATCCATTTTTCTGATTGACTTACATGGTAGCCTGGATTCTTTTCATATTCAGTGTTGGTGTATGAACACTAGTGTGATATATATCAAATGTTGAGGACATACATGAGAAAGGAAGGTGGCTAGAGGATAACAGGGATGGCTTTGCAGGGAGTGGAAGGATGGGAACCAGGAACTCCTTCCTGAATGAGAAATGAACTAGGAGTTGGAAGACCCATCTTTCCTTTCAGGTGGTGCAATATAACCATTGCAGAACTCAGCATTCTAGCTAGGTGGAAAAGAGTAGTTGTGAAATGATTAAGGTATGGCAGTTGACAGAAGTTAGTCTGTGGAGACAGAGAGGGAAAGGAAGAGATAGAAGGTCTGTTGGTTGGTATGTGGTGTAGCAAATAGCCATAGGAGAAAGCTAAGAGAAATTGAAAAACTATGGCTTGGATATTCTGCTATTGTTTCTCTAGGATAGCGATACGTATCTGGTAAGGAATAGGAAGGAAGGAGTAGGAAACAGGTGGCTGGGTTATGCTCCCTTGAGATCTTACCACAAGAAGGTATACAAGCAGGCAGTAAAAACCCAGGCAAACTATCCAGCAGCCAGTAATACAACAGAAGAAGTTTTGGGAACCAAAGTTAGTTTGTACCTATCAGCTGAACCTGGCTGTGAGAGTATTTGGCTAGTATGAAGGTTTGAGGCATCTGGCCTGAGATAAAGGAAGTTCTGAGAGACTAGTAACACTGATGAGCAAATCAAAAGCTATAAAATTATATCGATAAATCATGCAGTCATTGGCACTAGACAATGCTGGATAGAGGAAGCGCTACTTTAAGAGAGCAGCATATCTTTTTCTCTGTAGCTGAACTGTTCAGGTGGTCTCTCAAAGTAGGCCAGTTGATGCATGACTGCTAGCAGTGAGAACAAAAGAGCAATTGACACATTCGTCCTCATCTCTGAAATAACACTCTGCCCTCCTCCATCTCCAAGGGACATTCCCTCCCACCTTTAGAACATCTTTTTTCTACTTTGATATGCAGGGGGAGAAGTCACACCATTGTAAATGTACCTCTGTAGCCTTAGAAAGTGTTAACTGTGTTATGTATAACCTTTTAATAGACTAATATATATATATATATATATATATATATATATATATATATAAATAAAGGCCAGGGCGACTTATTTTATACTGTTAATTTATATTATTTTAATTGAAGTTATTTATGTTTGTGAGCCGCCCCGAGGCTTCGGTGAATGGGGCGGCATAGAAATTTTCTAAATAAAAATAAAAATAAAAAAAAATAAAATAAAGGCATCCTGAGAAATTCTTGGGTTGTGCCATAGTGGAATGATTCCTTGGCAGCAGTGTTAATCTTCAAAAGAAAACCTTTCCCTGTTATGCATTTTGGTCATATGCACAGCAGGACATGGACCTATTTTGGCTAACACCAACCTTCTTAAAAAAGTGTCACTAAGTAGTGTTTAAAAAACCCCAAACTAAATATTAGAAGCCCTTTATGTACAAAACATCCCTCTGACAAATTACTTACATGTTCACCTTGTCTCTAGTATTGGCCTGTCTCATGCCTAAACAGCTCACAGGAGGTTTTATAGTATTGGTGGAAGTGGGAAAGGATCAGACTTGTGAGTTGCAGTGGCAGTGGGTTCCTTAGGCCCAGAGTATTCCTTAAGCACTTGCTATAAGTAAGGAACCCCATAGTGAATGTGCAGCTTCTCCATGCATGCAAGCAGCTGCATGTATGGACATTCCCTATATTTGGGTTTCCAAGTCTTTGCAGTTCTTCTGGGAATAAGACTCAGGAGAACTCTTGTGTCATGTCTTTTGTGTTTGCACTGGGAAAATAAGGACTTCATATCATCAACCACAAAATATGAAAACAGAATGGCTAACCTGCTCATTCATAACTTCAGAGAGCTCGCTCAGCATATCCCTGTAATGCGATTTCATTTCTTCCTGATATTCTAACTGGTCCTCTTTAATAAGGCGCTCGTTAACTTCAAGAGCTTGGCCACATGCTTCTGCAAACTGCCTACATAGCACAAAATGCATCACATTTATAACATCAAAGCAATACAATTGTTGAAGCTGCAAAACGGCTTTCTTTTCTAATTAGGGATTCAAGTCATGAACATGCGATGGAGGCAAATACAACTAAACTTGAAGAGGTCCTCCATCTTATTTTTCCATCTGTCTATATATAGAGAGTTAAGTAGTCCTACAATATAACTTAGAATTCTTCTTAATGAGAAATGTGAATTAATAGTAATAACAACTACTAATAAGTGTGTATATAAATACTGCAAATATAATGATGAATGTAAACATAAATCCAGTTTTATAGGCAGAGCTAGGCATTTTGTTAGGATTAATTTAACTTAAGGCTAAAGAATGTCAAGTGTTATTGGCTTATTTTCCTGAAAGAAATGAAGTCTTGGTACCTCTGGAACTAGAAAGCTTACCTGAAGATTTCCTTTAGAAGTTTGACTTGGTTATCTGGGTATTTCTTAGCATTTGTTTCTTCAAGGAAAGCTCGAGCATAAGCCATTGGCCCTGCATTTACCTGGAAGATAAAAATAAACTGCATCATAACACAAAGGCCAAAGCGGTTAAGCCTCAGGTTTTTATTTCTGCTGGGCAGATACGAGGTGCGTGATCTTCAGTGCCTTTTGGCAATATCAGAGAAGCCAGCCTTCAGCAGGTGATGCAATCCCTTTGAAGGGTTTTTTGCCCCAGTTTCATTCTAGCAACTAGTATGAATTTTGCTGCCATCCCAACCCACTTTGGAGAAATCCTTAAAGCTGCCATGCAGTGCAGGAACTAGAATAGGATCCTGAATAATCATCTCTGTCCAGAAACAGTTGTAGTGGGCCAATGAGTCAAGCAGTTCTAGTCTGAGCCTCATGCCTGTATTACTGAGCACCTCCAAGGTACACACCTGCCTCTTCAGAGGGAGTGCAATGCCATCCGGAAGAGATGGCCCACCCAGTTCCCAGACACAAGACCCACGTAACTGAAGTGCCTCTATCTGGTCAGTACTCCGACTCAGTACTTTGGCTATCTCCTGGCCCATTACAGACACCAGTTCAGCACCTACTTGGCCTCACCTGACTTTGAAGTCAGTGTCATCAGTACATATGCATTCATCTGTTTTGGATGCTCTATGTGGTGTATTTCAGTTCTGGATTGTGGACTGTGGCCATCAGGAATAAAATTAAGACCAATAGAACCACCACCACCCCAAAGAGTAGAGGTTTCCCTCCTCATCATATAAATCAAAACATCTCAACCATTTAAGCATGAATGAAGGGCTAAGCCATATTTACCTTCACACTGACACTTCCTTGCAGCTTCAGTTGCAGCCTAATCATATCTACTTCTTCCATTGTGCAAAGCTGATTAAGTTCTGAAATTTTTTTAGACATCTCATCAATGGCCACTTCAATGGGGTTCAATTCTGTGCTTGTTTGGCTTATAACTTGTATTCTTTTTTTCACATAGGGAAATAAATGGCTGGCTGCACTCAAAAACAAGAAAAGCACATTTAAGGGGGAAAATCCCTATTGAATTGTTTAGCCTGTAGAACACCAATATATTTTTCTCACATATTCATGATTAAACTGTAGCCATCATTCATGAAGTATTTGCATTAATCCATAAAGAACTTTCAATATGTATATATATATTTATATATTCCTTTTTGAGAACAATTAATGCATAAATTACAACACTGTGTACTTACCATACATCATTCTTGCAATAAATCAGACATTTTATTATTCATTGATTCTCTAATGAATTACCAAATAATAGAAAGAAACTACAGTGGGCATTGTGTGCCGTGTCCCAAGTATGTTTAAAAATATGGCCTTCTTCCATATGGCCTTCCACTGTTCTCTGTGTCTCTTGCCCCCAAACTTTCATCCCACCTTTACAAATTACTCAGCTTTGACAGGTGGGCATTACAGGGCCTTTTGGTAGCAGTGCCCAGAATGTGGAATGGCCCTGCAAAAGGCATGCATACAGTGAAATATGAGGTACATTTCAAAATGTAGGATAATGAATACATAATGAGTCTTGCATCTCTACAAATGTTCATATGATTGGTGTTTTAGAAATTTTGGCCTACAGCTTCCATCAGCCTTAGCTCACACACTGAACTGTGAGGAAAAATGTACCAAAATACCTGGAGGTCTACCTCTGGTCCACATAATGTAATAAACACATGAAGAAAAAAATCATATCTGCAACCTCTCTATATATTCCTGAGTACAATCTTTGGCAATTCCCAATCCCAAGCAAGCCTTAGTTGTTTCTCAGTGAATACATAATGCAGCAATATCCATACTTGTCAGGATGGTCCTTCGCTTGCATTGCTCTTCCACCCCTCCGTGCTTCTTTCCGGACAATGTGAATGGTGTTTCAAACACAAAGCGGCTGATATTGTGATGCATCTCAAAGTCAGTCTTCCGCTCTTCAGCTTCTTTTTCTTCAAAGAAGGGTGTGACATATGTCACTTGGATATAAGCATATTTTGGATCTAGGTCCTTGGGGTTAACCTGCACAGATATGGTAAGTGAAATGGAACAGGTTATTTTTTAAATAGGAAATACTACTGAACACTAATTGTAGGCAGCAAAACTGGTGCATGGTTCAGAAAGGGGTAAAATCATCCCACTTCCTTTTAATGGCATGTGAGCAAAGATCAGGGCTATTCTTCTATGCAGATTAAAGAGACTGTACATCTGTATCCTCTTGGTAATTGATAGGATGCCCATGTCTTTTGTATTTGGGGATCTCTGTTGACTAGAGAGAGAGAAAGAGACGGACAGTCAGAAGGACTCTCACAGCAGAATGTGAAGGGCACCTTGTGACATTAAATCTTTGCAGGAAAAAATCTTGGGGTTCTGGTCAAGTTGGTGGTTTGGGTTAAGACAGCCAATAACAAATGACAGAAATGTATGAGTACAACTAGATAGTAACAGGAGACATGATACATCCCCTAATCCAAATTCCCTTTAATTCAAACTTCCATTCCACTTTTGTAAAGCTCTGAGCATCAAGCTCTGAGCATCATTAAATTGATATTGGATGAAAGGGAAGCCACTTTGGAAAAGAGGTGCTTATATATCTCATGATCTAGTATAGAATTTCCCAGATGTTTTAGACTAAAAATCCCATTACCCCAGCTGAACTGCAGTTCAAAACAACTGGAAAACACCTGGCTGGGGAATGCTGACCAAGCATGTAGCAATATGGGAGGGGGAAACAAGGCTCTAACCCTGTGCTGTCCTTCATTGCATCTTCAGATTGTGCCCAGTATTTTCTTCATTGTTTCTTAAATACACAGCCATATTATTTATTAATAAACAAGCCCATGCTTTATTCTTAGAGTAGTTCAATTAACTACCAAGCCTTTCATTTAAGTGGATTTCTCCTGAGCAAATCCTGAAAAGACTGGCAGCAGGATAAGAATATTCTTGTGCTCCTGCACAGGTTTAGTTTATTTACATTTGTGCTGGACAGGCGAATGTTCCAATAGATCCTGTTTTAGAATGTGATTGCACTGTTTTTCTCTTCATACCTTATTGGAGTCTTGGATTATCTTCACATTGTCTGCTCCAAACTTATCTACATAAAGTTTCAGCAATCTGTGAGAAATCTCAGACAGGCCTGTTAATTTGGGCTCTTTGTAGATATATTCCTTACCCTCTTCCTCTTCAAAAAAGCCCTGATTAAAACACAAACAACAATCAGAGTAAACTCAGCTGAATGCACTGGTGAAATGTCAAGCAATTTGCAGGTTGTACTGTACATGGAAAAGCTAACATACCTATTTGCTTAGATACAAACAACACTGGCTAATTTGAATGCTGCAGCTTGTGTGTGATGAAGAAATGGAATGCATTAAAACCAAACTATATATTAGCACAGGATGAATCCAAACTTTTGCCAGCAGGACACAACCCTAATGTGAATTGTGAAAGAAAACACCTTTGCAGAGCAAAGGATTAGTCAATAGATTATGTGCACCCAAATTTTGTGGTGAGTGTGCCGCCGTGTGGATCAGTGCAGCAAATAGCATAGAAGATGCAAACTGATTGGTAGCTTTGAAATTCAAAAGAGACCATTGTTGTTGCTGTTGTTAATAAGACAAAGCCAATACTCTGCACTCAAAACTATAGTGCAGGTGGAGAAAATATCTGCTCATTAAGGTGGCATTCCATATTCTAGAACAGGGGTAGGCAAACTATGTTCCCCATTGGTTTTGGGCTACAACCGCTGATCGTATCAGTTGTAGTCTGAAACATCTGGGGTCAACATGTTGCTTATCCCACTCTAGGTGCAATGTATGAGTTCATAGCTGATGAACTAAATAAATGTATGTAGATGGAGCTATTAGTTCACATTCTCTTTAATGATTACAACTTTCTAAAGTACTTTCTAACAACATGGCTTCTACCATGATTTCTCCTTAAGGGCTTGCTGTCATGGGAAATGCTTCTGCTTGTGCAAGTTGGGGACTTTCTCCACCATTATCATCAGCAAAAGTATCAATTAGTGCTAATGCATGTTAGTACATGTGTGAATTTGCAGATTCCTGCCCAAAAGTTAAAAAAAAAAAAAACCCTGCTCCATAGAACCGTTGCAACTCCACATGCCCACAGGACTCTTGCAACTCAGAAAAAGCAGGTCCCTTGTAGAATCCACAAGTCAGATGCACAGAAATCCAAATTCATTTGAAACTATGGAGGATTTCTCTGACAATCCTACCCATATCCCCTCTCCAGCCTGAAAAGATTCATGGTGGACCCTCTGAAACATAATGGGATATGGCAACAATATTGGGGAGGGGGAGGGTATCAGTGCAAATCAGGTGTGCCAATGTGAGTGAATAAAGGCACTTTACACACAAAAAAAGACACCATTGGAGAGAGTTCTTAATAATGAACTTGCAAAACTGATCCCATTGAAGATGTCTCACTGCTTTCAGTGAGAATGAAGTCATGATTAACTAGCTAGAAATCCTAGCCACAGACTCCAAACCAGTATTTTGTGGGGCTCTGAGACCTAGTAGAATTCTGTATGAGCGGTGGTTGCATCATGCACAATGCTGCATATAATGCATTTAACTGGGACAACTTCAGCTTCAGTGAATCAAGAAACTTCCATGCGAGCACTTTGGAATTTGGATGACCACAATTTAGGAGAAAAGCTTCACATTCCAAAAATGGCAGGGACCCTACCTCACTTATAAGAAAATGAAACTATTCCTATACTGTGCAATCCAGTTAAATGTTATGCAAAATGAAAAGTCTTGTATGTCTCATACATACACACACACACACACACACACACACACACAAATACGTATGGCTTCAAATCATTGTGTGGAGGCTACAAAATTGTATAGTCCAGTTTCCCTGCTCCTCCTATAATCCCCACTCAGCATGTCAGGGGATGGTAAAAAATATGTGTTGATATATCTGGGATGCATGAACCTGGCAGGGGGTGATGGAACTACTAATTTAGCTCAGGGGAGGCTGCATGGTGCATCTGGACATACATACACTCCTGGACATCTTTAATTCAGCTGTCAAATTGCACTGCTCTTCCTTCTTAAACACATTTTCTGACAGCTTATCAACTTGCCAAAAGTTTCCATGGCTCAGAACAATTGCCTACCTTTGTCCTAACCATTTTCGAGCACAGTATTAGCCCCACAAAGAACGTCAAAAACTGTCCTTTGCCAAATGAAATATTTTCTCATGAAGTAAGAATATTAGAGTCCACACACACATGTACACTGTAAATACTATTTAAATATTGCAAGCCATCCTGAGATCTTGTATAATAGGACGGCATACAAAAGCTTTTACTAAATAAAGAAATAAATAAATTTCAGAAAAGGCAATGGAATCACTATAATCAGATTTCATATTTAGACATCCATATTCTGATGAAAGTTCTTTAACAACTGAAATGTTGTATTGGACCTGCAAGCAGGGTTTCCTCTGCATAACAGCCAGAAACAAATGAAGAACAAGAGGACAGTTATCTTGAACTTAAAACTATTTTCAGTCGCAAATGTCACCTAACTTTCAGTTTATAAAAATAACCCTTTTATTGATCAGCACTGGTTAATTTTTATAACTTTAAAACACACACACAAACAGTGGCTTGGATCCAGAGATCCTGTGAGCAGAACTTGGTTCATGGGATCCTCCCACTGGTGGGAAGGGGAGGTTATTATAACTGATTCCTACTTCCCCCACGTAGCTCCTTAAAAATTTGTTTGAGAGGGTTCAGGAACCCTCCAGTACAGCCTAGTACAGGTTTTTTAATCTTATATTTTTACTGGATAATCTAAAATACAATACTAAGGTATATCGATACAAATACAAAAATACATCAATAACAACAAAAATACATAGAAAAAGAGAAAAAAGGGAAAAAAAACTATAAAAGGGGGTAAAAATTGCCACTTCTCTTCAGCCATCAGAAGGCTCAGGTGGAAGAAAAATCTTTCCACAGACAGGAGTCCTTTCAATTGCAGAAGAGTGCCGCTGCATCCAAACCCATGTGCACGCAGTGTCAAAAAATGGGATATGTCTGACCACATGTTCCAGGAATGGATGGAGAGTGTGTGAAACAGGATTGCCAATTTTGATAACATACCATGTTGCTCTTAAGGATAGCTCTCCACCTTAAAAATTCCAAATAACCGAATGCATAATTGGGTTATGGCAAAACCAACTTAAAACCAGTTCTGATTACATGCTCTGTAGGTACGGGATTCTATCTATAACCTCTGGCTATCTTACTTCTTTTACAGAATTCCTCAAGCTCATCATGGAGGATTCTGATGGTTCACAGAAATGGTTTCATTTCGCAATTCTTTTCATGATGGGTTGATGCATGGTTCTGCTGCAGCCACACATTTCAAGGTGGCATTTAAGAACTCTTGAAAACTGCATGGTATTCTCAATACCTTTAGGGCTACATAATTGGAGCCATTTGAATGAAGTATTATTTTTGCCTGTTGTTCAGGCTGACTTTTGAATAATGGAATCTAACACAGAGTGAGCTCCTGAAGTCCCCATTTAGAATTTTGTATTTCACAGGTGTGTTCATGAACCATAGAATTATAGTCCTCTGTGGTTGTTTCATCAAACCTATTCTTGCTTGGAAAAAATTGGTTTCATAAAAAGAAAAATGCTGTTTGTAATCGCCTGAATACTATATAGGCCACATAATAGCAGTTTTGCCTCTTTTAAAAAGAGATTTCACTGTTAGATGTTGCCATTGCTTCCTAATGAAATTTAGTTATACTGAATTACCAGACAAGGTGTCTTAATCTTGTGAAGAGCATGCTGTTTGCTGAAAAGTTTATACTTTTGATCGCTATCAAATTGGATCATGAAGTTGCATGTGCATAGATTCAGAAATGTAAATATAAGCCTCTGCTTTGTTAAGGATGATGAACATCACTTACTATATAGTACTTGCCAGAGCAGGAAAATCTGCAAAATTTCCATAACTCCAGAAATGAAGAGAGACTGCTAACTGAAGGCCAAAACAGACCTTAAAGGATGAGATCCTATGCATGTTTAGAGGTCAAAACATAGTCCTACAACACCCAGCACAGCCCAGCCAGGTATATGGGTTTAGAAAGTGGGGTTCCTTTTCATTTTCACTTGGGGGTGGGCAACTTGTAGCTATGTTCACTAGGGCCGATGGGAGTCATAGACCAAAACATAGAGGGCCAAAGTTGGCCACTCCTGCATCAGCACAGATCCTAAAACCCTCTTCATTTACCCCATAACAAAAATTAGGGGGAAATGCAACTAGAGACACATTTAAAGTAAGGTCAACGTTGGTCCTGAATAAATGCTGACAAAGCCTCAAATTGATTGGGGGTGGGGGGAGACGACATGCTTTAGGTGAACTGCTTCAGTAAAATAGTGGAAAAAAACCTGTTTGTCCCTGAAGAATATGATATCTTTAAATGTATTGAAGTGCAGCATATACCACCATATATTTTCTATAAATGAGCATCATTTTAAAGTGCTGCCCCCAAGTTTATTGTTCTTCTGGCTGTGCCCCTTTCTTTTCAAGGATGCAGAGTGAGCAGATCTGCTCTTCTCTAGATTGCCCCATTTGTGTCCAGAAAAACAAGAGTCAAAGCCCTTCTCTCCCATCTTTCTCCCACTCCCTGCTTTACAGTTTAAGTAAGAAGCTCATTTCCACACTGAACTCTGTCCTTGAGGATCACCGTAAACTGTGAGGTGACACTCCCAGACTGGGTATCAGAATCACTTTATGCTGTGTTCTCAATGAAAATGTGACATCTTCCATATGGCTAGTGCAGCAAGTACAGCTGCTTTTTCCCTGGCCAAGATCTCTCCGTATTTAATAGGCTGCAACCTTGGACTGCCATACCAACATTTTGGCTTGTTCAGCTCGACACCCAGTCACCTCCTCTAGCCCCTAATAATGCCCTTCTTGAAGACACAGACTAATCCTCATGCAGATGTACAGTATGGCTTCTTTGTACCCTTTTCACGGAGGGAGTGAGGGAAAGAAGCACTTTGCAAACTCTGAACAGGACCAGCTCTGACACTGTTTTCTTATGATGTAGCATGTCTAGAAAATGCCCAAAACCTGTTCCTAAAGTCTAGATCTACCATGCCTTTGCTCCCAAGGTCCTGTTTCTAGCTTATGTCATTCACCTGATTGGACTTATTTTCCTGTAATCTTCTTTTTCAGGGCCTCATTCAGCTTGCCTGTATGTTGGCTTAACCTATTATTGGCTGGTTTACAAGTAATTCAGCTACATATTAATTGAAATATGGAGCTAGCTGGATTTGTCATGATTCTACAATGAGTACCAATGAATACATTTATCACTGACTAAAAGCTAGAACAACAGGATTGCTGTCTCCAAAACATTGAAGGGAAAGGCTCTGACCAGAAACTTCTTTCACTTTATACTCTTTCACAATACCTTAAGGGCCAAATTGACATGAAGCCAATGAGAGGCATCCTTCCAATGCAAACAGCAGCTTAAGAGGAGGTGTTTTGCTCAGGACTATTGCTAAGGAGGAAAGGATTAAGCTCGCTCAGCCATTCCTGCAGAAAATTATTATATACACTGCCCTCTGCTGCTGACAGATGTGATTTGCTTCTTTAAAAACCAGGAATGTTAAATGCAATTATGCATTTAAAGTTATTCTCATTGGCTTCTGGAAACCAGAGGGAGAAACTGTAACTCCAACTTCAAAAGCAGCAGCTCCATCCTCTTTCATTCAGGCAGGTAAGGAAGACTTTTTAACTTTCAGGATGTTAATGCCACCTTAGTGCTGTTGCTAATGAACTGAGTTCTGTTGGTCAGCAGAACAGAGGATCTCTCGCTCTTCCTGTTGCAGAGAAACTAGTTTCTGTGGGGATTATTTGTATAGGCACATGTTATGGCATTTAGCCCTCAAATAAATCACTTTTACTGTGGGATGGTATAATGAAGACATACGTCCATAGCAGCAGTTTCCCCCAACCTGAAGTCCTGTAGAAGTGTTATACACTACAAGTTCTATTATCCCTTGCTGGATGGGGATGATGGGAGGTACAACCAAAAACATATGGAGGGCACAAGATTGGCAATGGCTGGTCTACTGTTATAACCTGATAGGTTCTGACCTCCTGAGCACTTCGCTGGGGCACTGCAGGGAGACAGGTTTGCAGGCTAGGAGATGAACCCAGGAGCCAGCATACCAAAAGTAAAGGTGTCATTCATTCATAAAATGCTGAAATTGTTCTACAATGATTGAGAATAGATGTAGAAGAACTGATTTATTTTAGCTCTATCAGTACATAAGCAGCAGGACTGCTTGTGGTGTGCATTTCAGTGTAAGAAACATATGGCCCAAAACTACTTCCACCAGACATGGAAACAAATTTCTGCACCAAGTACGTGAACCGCGCAGGAACAAATTTATTTTTGTAGGTCAAGAAAGCAGAACAAAAGAAATTAGCTTTGCTAGATGCAGCACAGCATATATATGAGTGAAAGCAATGTTATTTCATCTCTCACACTGAATACTAAGAAGTACTCCAAGTTAAGGTTAACTCAGACCATACAGGGAGGATGAGTAAGAAGAATTAAATGAAAAACATGCAAAAGAATAGACAACTTACCACAGCCTTGAATAAGATCAAAAGAAGAAAAGAGCAAATTTCTGCATTAAAACTTAATTATAAGACAGAATGATTCAGATCAATCTGTTCTTTACACACTTTTCAAAATGATGAAAGGAAACGTTTGCCTGGAAAACACGCCTTCAAAGATCATGCTTGCTTTCGCATAACTAGTGTAGAGTGGAGGCAAGCAAAAACTCATGTCATCCCAAAATAAACATGCAAAACTAGTGTGTGGTGTGAGACTGCTCTACAACATACTACGGAGAATCAGAGGCAAACTAGGAAGCAAAGCAAGAAAGACTGAGAAATACAACTAAAGAATATTAGGCCACTTAGAAAAAATAATCTTAATGGCTTAACAATATTTTGCAGGCTTAGCAAGAATGATTTCAGATACCACATATACCCTGTACCATGAGGAATCACCACAGGATAAATGTTATATTTCTGTTGCTTTCTCTTAATTTTCCCATCATTTGAGTATCATTTTTCTTAGTAAACGGTTCAACACATATGATGGGACAAATTATGATGTCCTTCTGCAACATGATGGTAGACGAGTATAACAAGAGGTGACTTCTAGGCCCTCTTCTGCCTTAAGGGAATATGACATGGGTTATGGAATTTCAGCTGGCATCAACAGTGACCAACCACCACCACATCATCATATAGTTGAAACTGCATCAGAAGATACATTGCTGGAAAACAGGGGGTGCTTCACTGTTATTGCTATATTAATCCTAAGCATGTTTGGAACTAATCCCAGTTAGTTCAATGGGACTAACCCTCAAGGAAACATGCATCGCTTTCTACCTAAAATGTGTGGAAACTGACCCAGTTCCTTCTGCAATTTCTTAGGGCCTGTTAATTTTGCCTCAACCAAAATAATAATTAAAAAAACTTCACATTTTCCATTTTTGTCCTATCTATGTTGACACCCACACGATAGTGAGCATATTTCAGTCCTTAATAGCCAAGTACACCATTCTCCACTGCTCTTCCATCGTTGAACATGTGTGCTTGCTACACTTTACTTAGGATGAATTATCCCTGGAATTACTTGCATGTGCCTTTAAGTTTACAAGTGTTTAAGAAACACTCACCTGACCATAAAATGCCACACGATAGTACCGTCCAAACAAGCGCTTCTCAGAATTCACTACTTCTGCCACCTTCAGATAAGACCTGTGGATGTCATAGTACAACTCTGACAGCCTCTGGAGTAGCAGAATGAAAGAATGCATATATTTAAAATGAAAGCTGCGATCACCAAAGGAATGTACAACACACCCATTCAAGTAGCTTCAGTCCAACCACATTTGTGCTTCTAGGCAAAATGCTTAAGTCCACTGTCAGTTGTGAATGTGCGTCTTTCCCCACTCTGTGTATTCTAAAGGGAAAAGCTGCTCTTGAAAGAAGAATACTTCCTGCTTAATATGGTTATATGTATCTTTTGTCATGGAGTATCTGAGGCTCCCTTCATATTATAGTTGCATCCTTAAAAACCACTTTCCCTAGTTCTTTCTTTGACAACCCTGCTCAGCTCAAGGCTTCCTTTACAGAATCCAGCCATCTCATAGCTGGTCTCTCTCTTCGTCTTGCTTCAACTTTCCTTAGTGCGAATGCCTTCACCAGTGAATTTTGTCTTCTCATGATGTGCCCAAAGTACAGGTTGCATACATACTTTTAATTCACCAATGGAGGAATAACGTGGGAAAAGGAAGACAAAATAATAACATGCAATAGAGAAGCAATATTCTCAAAGTGAATACTTTTTTCTACTTTAGCTTGCCTTACCTTGAAGTCTCTCTGTTTCTCAAATACTGCAATGATTGGCTTGTTAACTTCTGCAATGAGCTCATATCTTTCAGATTTCCATAGATATTCAACACACAGTTCCAATTGTTCCACAAGGATATCCTGCAATTCCAAAAATATAGTCTGTCTATAAACATGATTAATAGCTCTGTTACAGTGGTAACTAAGTCTCTGGTTTAAGGAAACAATAATTAGACAAAACATCTGATGATGAATTTTCCTGTGTTCCTTATACACTAGGGGGTTGCATCATTTGGAGAGCTGTGTTAATGGAAACAATGGACATGTATGTTCCCAAGTTTGTCTGCATGGGCTCAGTGCAGCATATGTATGGGCTCCGTGCCTAGGCAGAGCCTTGGTTCAGGAAACTTGCATAGCGGAGAACTTCTAGCAGAAACCCCTCCCACACAGTCCCAACACATCTGTCCTTAGCGGATCCTGCCTATTCCCACAGTTCCTTGTAAACTGCTACTGTGGTGCCTCAAAAGGGACTTCTGCCTTTCCAGACAGTTGCAGGTGAGGTCTTTATGTCCCCTTTCTGTTCTTCTCTGTTGTCCTTTCTATGTATTGGATTTATATAATTTGCTTTTACTTTTTTGTCTACTGTAAGCTAGAGGCTTCAGCATGTTAAATGCACATAAGAAGCTGCAAAAGCATTCAGAGAGAGAGAGAGAGAGAGAGAGAGAGAGAGAGAGAGAGAGAGAGATTCTTTATATTGGTTTCAATTAAGCATTGGAGGGTAAAATTCAAAGATGAATGAAGATTGTATGAGATCCTGGGAGGCAACATGCACGGCCAGCTCCCAATGCCAGCTCATACTATCACAATTAAAGACATACAGGGTTGGCTCCAGATTTAGAGGTATGCATCTGGGCAATAAGAAGAATTCCCTGCTTCTGATCCCTTGGCAGTTCCTCCCATCTCCTGAAAATAGTACACAGAGAGTCACGAGGGCCCGCTGAATTGCATGAGCTGTTATGTGCGGGAATGGAGAGAGGTGGAGGGATCTTCCCTGAGCGGAGCTCTTCTATCCAAGGAGGCAGGTGAAACACATGCAATAAATGGAGGCAGTAAAAAGGAGAGTCTTTTTATAAAACGTGGAGCATTCATCATTTATTTTTTATTTTCAGCGTAGCTTGAACGCTTTTTGTAGTTTCAATTGTGGCCCATGACTAGTTGCTCTGTGCTGGTAAACAGCTGGATCTTTTTATTACCTTACTGGTAAGAAAGCTCACACACAATCAGACACAATGTACTTTAGGCTACAATCTTCGGCACCTTTTCCTGGGTGTATGCCCTACCAGACACAGGAAATACTTCCCAGAAAATATGCACAGGATCAAGCTCCAAAAGTTAACACTGCTGACCTCATTATATGGTGTATCTTGCATTCCAGAATCTTCTTTCATAGCTCCTTCTTCTTTAATATTTGGTGTAATATTGAGGAAAGCTGGCCATCCCATAGAAAATAAGCCTTTTTTTAAAAAAAGAGAAAGAGCTCCATGAATGCTTCCATAAAAGTGGTTATAGTAATTACTGATTGAAAGGGAGAAGAGGATGCTGTTACAAAAATGGCTGAGCATAATTGTTTTTTCACAGCCCAAAGGATGAGCAGAACAAATGGAATGTACTCTGTTTGTGATAGGTTATTATCCATCCTCGCCAATTCATTTAAGCCATTTGCCAAGGCTGTGGATAGTTATTATTTAATGATTCTGGCAAAGAACATATTCATCCAAAAACATCATTTGAGAAACCCCCAGTGGGTCCAAAAATAATTGTAAGGATAATATAACAAAGTGCTTATGATTTGGACCATTCAGAACTATACAATGCTCCTGGATTCTTTATGAATAAAAATCTGCCAACTGAACAAAGCATATACATTTTTGAAATACAAATGCCTTTTACATAATCTATTTATTGGAGATGGGCAGGCAGGCCTAAGACCAAGCTAGAATGAACTTGCCCCAAATGAACTGATTTGAACACAGATTCACACTGAGTTCAAATTGATTTGAGCTTGGATCCAATCTGATTTGGGTTGTACATCTGTTCCAAAAGCAGTTCCAAAAGTTATTGTGGCAAAGGTTATTGCAAACCTAGGGCTTTGGATAAAATCCTACAGGCTGTCATCAGCGCATACACCATAACAGTTAGTACAGGAAGGTTAATTCCTGGATAGCCCACATTTCTTAGCATGAATGGACACTGCTGTACAACTTTGCAGCTGTGTATACTCACAGCGGAATATGTTAAGGACTTTATTTATTTACTACAAGCTTTTCTCTTCTGCCCCTACAAATGTCTAGGGACAGCTTACAGTAAATTTGCAGGGGCAGGGGCCATAGCTCGGGGGGGGGGGGGGGGGGATACCTGCATTGTATGCGGAAGGCCCCAGGATCAGACTCTGGCACCTCTGGGTAAAGTTAGGAAAAAGTCTTTCTGAAGCCCTGGAAAGTTCCTGCAATTCAGAGTCAACACAACTGGGCTAGACAGGCCAATGTTTTGAATCTTTATAAGGCAGCTTCCTGCATTCCTCTATTTCCCATGCTTACTACCACCAGCAGAATGCAGCTTGGAGTGATGATAACTTCTTCCTCTCACTGTCTTCCTTGATCAAATACACTAATAAAGGAGGGTGGCAGAACCTGGTAGCCAGAAGGACTGGTGGCACAGATGCGAGTTCCATTTGAAACCATCTTGAATTTGGGATGGATCTGGGTTTAATTGGAAAGGCTGCTCAGACCATTGAAAGTGACAGCACATCCCCTCATTTCATGATGGAAGAAGAAATCTTTGAACGTTTACATTTTCAATTCATTTATCTGTTCTCCACTTCTTACCTAGATTTGCACACTATTCCTTGATTGCTATTGAACATACTTTATTTTTCCTGTTTACATACATATATTCCAGTGTGGACACAGAAATGTACTAGGATACTATGTTCAGTTTCTGGGGGCTTCGTCTGGGTGCCCACCCCTTGAGAGACTAGGAAGATTGCTAGTAAAGGGAGAGCCTTTTTGGTGGAGGTCCCCCATCCACCAAACCTCCCTGTTGCAGCACCAAATTTGCCATCTTTTTAGTGCCAGGTTAAGACAGTCCTCCTTGTGGAGGTCTTTAAAGACCTCCCTGCTCATTCAGGGGCCCAATAGCCAGGTGCCCTTTACTCTTGGCTGTGTCCTTTTAATTACCGAAATGTTCTTTTTTGTTCTTTTAAATTAATTTTGTTTCTTTCTGCTTTTATCTATTGTATTTTCTTGTTTTTATATTTTGTTGTATACCACCCAGACAGCTTCAGCTATGGATGGTATAGAAATCAATTAATTAAATAAATAACTCCAAAACACATTGGCTTTTGCAAATAGGAGGCAAGAAAAAGGGATGTTCACAGGGAAGAAAAGGATGTTCCCTTTTTCATGGCTCTCCAGTTTGACTGATGTTATAGGAATACCCTATTGGTTTGATTTATCCAGTTGTGCAGAATACCTGGAGCATAGGCAACAGAAGGTGAAGACAAGACACTGAATAGATGCCTCTGCCTAAGAAAGCTTATTCTTAAAAGAAGCTGTTCTACATTAGGGAGAAGGAAAAAGTGTGTGGTTATTACTCTGGACCCTTCTTCCACCCTTATGAGAAAGCACTGCAGGTCTCCACAGTAATACAAAAGGCAGTCTGAGCTGAAATAAACCAGGTGTCCTGTGAGTAATGGGAAAACTAGGAATGCTTGGGCTTGCCAACGTTTTGCAAACTTTTCTTCAAAGCCTGGTTCAGCTTATTCCCACTTTTGTTCTTCAGTTTGGCTGATTAGGGAAAGTGTACATTTCTGCGCACATTTCTCCCCCTACTGACTAAAGCAGGAAAGCATTTTAAATAATGTACATTTCAAAGTGCACATCCCCCCCCCCCAAATGTGCATTTTGAAACATGGTTGCAAGTTCAGGAATACGCTAACGGTTTTTAAAAAATTGCTTCCTTGTGTGCACACAAATGGGGCAAGTTTGCATGATTGGCAGGCTGAAGTGGAATTCTTGGACATCCATCCATCCTACTGCAGTTGCAGAACTTATACCATTATTGACCTCCACTTCCTTTAGAGCATCAGATGAAACCCAGGGTAAGTATTGCACCCGGCAATATAACCAGGGCGATGTAGCTACGGCTGTTGTTTCCCCACCTTTCTATACACACACAACCAGTCACAGTGAGATCCTGAGTTTGTTCTCACTTGTAGAAACATCTGCTAATTGAAGGAAAGGAGGTGCCTTGTCTTGATTCTCCCTCCCTCTGCAACTTCACGTGCCCATCACGAATTTCTCCCATAAGGCTACAGGAGCACTGAAGGAGCTGCTGAGGTAGGGGAAAATGTGCAACACAACAAAAACATCTGTCTGTCAGTCTTCCTTCCTTCCTTCCTTCCTTCCTTCCTTCCTTCCTTCCTTCCTTCCTTCAGGAACTTTTACTGGGTATCAGTCCAGTCCATGAATGGAAGAAGCCCTTCTGTTTGAGGAACCCTGCTTAGGATCCAATCCAATGTCTCCCCATGGGAATCCCTGCCACCACAGGTACTGCTGCAGCTACCAGTAACAGGCTAGCTAGTGCCACCATGCAGGTTGCAGGTACCAGTATGATGATCTGGCATGCTTGGCTTCCAAAGGATAGTTCTCTATCCCATCCTTGTCCATCCTAGCATGGAGAGTAGCTTCAGAGTAACTACTGTAACAAAAATGTACCCCTTGCATCCCTAAAAAGTCTGAATTCAATCCTCCAACTGAGAACAGAATCAGAGAGCCTTGAGTCCTCCCAGTATCAACAAATACATATATAGCTGAACACCATTTCCCCTCTTCGAGAATCTGCTCTTTCCTTAAATTGCTGCATTGGACTTGGTGGTTCAAATGTTGTTGTCTATCCCATAAACAGACATGGTTAGAACACTCACTTCCTCCAGTGTGAGTTGTTAGTAAGACATTACTATCAGAGAGTTCAGGATCTTCCAGGAGCATACGAGAGGTACAAATCTTTTCCATTTTCCAGTAACCTATGATAGTGTGACATGTTATTAGCATTCTGCTGTCTGTATGTGTTAATATATGCATACTTAATGACATAGACTAAGAAATGTAATATAAAAGTCCCTCTTCTCCCAAAATAGAAATACTGCATTAAACTTGATCTGCACATAACATACAAAGTTCAATATGCCACTAAAAATTACTCTGCTCATGTAATATTATACACAAGAAACTTTTGACATGAGCTAAAGCAGCTTAAAGGATAATGTCAACATAACAAGATTCTCATCAGTTAGAAATAGACCACTCGCAATTCATGTTACTGTCTCTTATGTCAGCATTACTGTTCCCTACATAAACACCTTTGATGATGCTGTAGCTTACCCTTTCTTTTCAGGTATTCAGCAATAAGGGCAGCTATATGGATGTAGCACATAGCAGCCTGCAACAAGAAATCATATACAAGTTTACAAATTAGGCAACACAGCTAACTGTAACAAGTCATTTGTCTAAAAGGGGTAAAAGCATGGTATAAATGTGAACATAACCCTAACTATCTGTCACATGCACTTTAACGTGCTTTGAAAATAAAGGAAGCTGGGGGAGGGTATACAAATGCTTGCATTTAAGAAAGTATTGTGACAAACATCAACCAATGATAATAGAAGCTCTGTGCAAGCCAGATGTATCTATGTCACACCTTCACAAGTGATCACCCACCAGGCCAAATATATCCTGTCAGAGAATCATGTACAACGATGTCTTCAGGGCTTAGTAAAGCTGTGTTAAAGCATCTGAAAGGCCATTCTGTGTGGCTAGGGCTAGCAAGTTGCATTCTTCTTGGTAGGACACAAGTTTGGAAGATCAGGTCTATGGTGAAACCCTGTTATTGTGATGGTGCATCTGTGCCAAGACTCTTTGGGTCACTTCATGCTTTCCCATGTACCCCTTCTAGGTGTAACTGCTGATGTATTTATGTATTTGTTTCTGTTGTGAGCCGCCCCAAGGCTTCGTTGCAATGGGGACAGCATAAACATGGTTTAAATGAATGAATGAATGAATGAATGAATGTGCCTGAGACTTGACTATGCTCATTTTTGCAGTTATCACTTTGGGATGCATTAGAGGTAGCATATCCTGCTGAAGGACAGAAGGTTACCTCAATTATTCTTTCCAGCCATGCAATTTAGCTTAATCATGAACAGCTGAAAAGGCATCAAAGAGCCCTTATGCCTCTATGGCACATGGCAAATAGTTTGCTTTTGTGCCTTACCTCTGACAGGTCTCCATTTCTAGCATGAATCTTGGCCATGCTCTCCAGCCAGGTCCTACGTAGTTCAGGTGTGCTGGCATATGAATTTGCCAAGCTGTACTGTAAATCCACTAGCATCTCAGGGTCCTTCTCATGTTCTTTCATCTGAGCTGTAGCCATTAAAACTGTCCTTATGCGTTTGGTCAAGTCTTTCACTTCTGCTGGGAAGTTACTGTTCTTTGGGAAAGAGAAGCAACATAGTACTGTTAAGGACACAGAATCTCCATAAGTCTGTTAAATCATACATTTACCGTCTATATAGTTGGCACTTGCAATCACTGGGTATAAAGAAGCCATTTTTAAATCATACATTTGCAGGCTCCAGCCCATCGTCATCTGTAGCTACCATTTTTGCATCTCACCTCTGTGATTTCTGAATCAGGAGGGATGGGAATGAAGGAAAAAGTCATGACCCTGTAACAGTTGTAGAACTCCCAGGAACAAAAAATGAGTTCTAGGAACAGCATGTATAAAACCCCAAAAAGAACATTATCTTGATCCCCAGGGTTCCCTTGTTACTGGTCTATGAGCTCCAAAAGGATCTGATCCTTATTAGCTAACTATTGCACTCACACGCTGCTCTTCAGACAAGTGACTCTCATAGCAACTTTCAATCGAAAATTTTCAGAAGTTACTGTTTCATCTGACTTTGAGTTCTTCATAAACCAGTAAGACCTGTACTGATGAAGTAAGAGACAGGGTACCTGGCAGGAATTGTTTCAATAGCTTTAGAAACGGGAATTTAGCAGTCCCCAAATGACTTGATGCTGATGAATACTTTATTCTAGAAATATCTCCAGTGGCAGATTCATGAAGAAGTTCTCAGATGGTAACAGAGGAGAAAGGACTTTCAGATCTATAAAACAGTATAGCTAAATTCTTACTTTCATTTGCTTGTCTCCATTAGCAAAGTTATTTGTAATTGCCAGTGAATGCTGGAACCGAGAACCTCCAATTCCTGCATCTGCAATCAATTGGCTTACACCTTTGATGAGCTAAAGATAATGAAAACAAATGGAGGGTTAGTGAAGGTAGATCAAGCTCACAAGCACTTCCTTAGCAGAACCACAAATCCATCACAGCAGACCAAGGAATAATATGCATACTAGTCCAAATAGCCTAGACATTCATCTGGGTCTCCTGGTACTCAAACAGGAAACGTGCAGCTAGCTTGATTATGTTGGAATGAATTAACCTGATTGTTTAACATTCTTCCTGATTATTATTTTTTAACCTAAAGTCTTTTGCACCCTATTTATGAAAGAATTAGCAAAATATTTAAGTTCTTGTATAAAAAAGAATCACCTGAAACTCATATCACTCCCTTTGTTTGATATTAGTGCCCAGTGATTCATATTATAAGTAACACTGGGCATGCATAAGCTGCTAAATGTGTCTACAGAAGCTCCCTGCAGTGTGGACTGCATTTTCAATTTAACTTTATGTTCCAAAGACTGGATATTCCACTCCCTGCTTTTTTAAAAAAGAAAGGAAGGGCTGCAGTTCTTAGTATTTCCTGTAGAACAACAGGGTTGGGAGGGCAAAAGCTTCATCAGAGCTGGCAGTGATCTAAAGGAATATGGTGGAATGAGAGAAAGAATGAATGAAAATGACACTTTTAACCGTAATGGAATGCATTCAAACAATAATCTTACAGAGGTGGCTATTTCTCATCATCAGATCTACTCACCTGCAAATGGGACCGGACTATAGACTTCTGCTTATTAAATTCAAAGTTCTTCCTCATAAAAAAATAAAGCAGAGCAGAAGCTTCCGTCTGAGTTGACCGTGACCTGTGGTTGCAACACTTCAGAATCTCATAGCAGAATGAGCCACACAAGTCAGCCTGTCCTTGGAAGAATGCAGAAGGGAACTATGGAAACAAAAATGGATGAAAAGGCTCAATACATCTTTGCTATGTGAAGAGCCTTCTTATGCAACACTTGCCAATGCGAAAAACTGATCAGTCCCTTTACGCTTGTATAAACTGGTCACAATGGAAAGAAACTAGCTATCACTACCCGCTCCTGGATGCATGTCTTAACATGGTGAGGAGGGTTAAGAGTGTCACAAAAGCCAAGAGCAATGTTGGCAGAAGGTTAGCCTCTTTCACTAGTCTGGTCTCCTAGCAGGGTTGCTCAAGGCAAAAGGGCCAAAACTGACACTCCAAGCTAAGATGCATCTGCCTTCTTAAAGAGCAACAGTGACAGCCCTTCCCTGGCCCCAAGCTGTTAAGGGCTTTATATGTCAAAACAAACACTTCAAATTGAGTTCAGACCTCAACTAGCAGACAGTGAAGATGATATAAAATTGGCATAATATGGGCACATGGACTAGGTAACCAAGCTCTTGTCAGTAACCACACACCACTATTTTGAATCCGTTGAAGTTTCAGGTTTGTCTTCAAAGGCAGCCCCACACTGAGTACATTTGGATCCAGCAGCATACCAGGGGATGGACACTGTCTTTTAGGGGGAGTGCAACCCCATCCAGGACAGGTTGAAGGCCCCCAACTGGTCAGATGGCCCTCCCACCAACAGCAATTCCATCTTATCCGGACTGAGTCTCAATTTATTGGCCCTCATTCAGTCCATTCCAAGTTCAGGCAATGGTACAGAACACAAACAGCCACAGCTGGGTTTGATAAAAATGAGAGGCAGAGCTGAGTTCCTTCAGCATACTGATGACCTATCAGTCCCCACTTCCAAATGACTTCTCCCAGCAGCTTCATGTAGCTGTTGAGAAGCACGAGAGATAATACGGAGCCCTGTGGAACTCCATAGTGTCGATCCCATGGAGTAGACCAACTATCCCCCAGCATCACCTTCTGGTCATGGTCATCCAGGTAGAAATGGAACCATGGAAAATACCTTGCCCAAAAAACCTGTTTACAGATACATACTTCAGGCAACTGATCAGACAACTGTATACATGGACTTCACCAGTTAGCTAGTATATAAATCAAATAGGCTACATAATTGGAAATAGAACAATGAGAAACTGTATTTCATGGCCAAAACAAGACCAGGAGCAGATTGTGGTAATGACCATGGACTTGTAGTATCAAAAATCAGCTGAAATAGATCTCTAACAGCAGCAGAGTGCCAAAATACAACTAAAATGACATTCCTAAAGAAGTTAAAGTCAATATAAGGAATAAAATTGCATTACTGAACTCAACTAACTGTAAACCATACTGTGGACTGAAACCAGAACAAGTATAAGGGAAGAATGCCAAAAGACAATTCCTATTTGAAAAAGAAAGAAAAGCTTAGGTGGATGACAAATGAAACACAATTTCTAAGGACAGGCAAGAAGCAAAAGCAGGAAGTAAAAAAAAAAAGAAAAGAGGACCAGAAACCCTAATGCAACTTTTCAGCAACTATCACATAGAGACAACCATTGCAGTTCTTTTGTGCAAAGAAATAGAAGAGAACAAGAAAGAGGAAAAAGAATGGAAGATCTAGGAAATCAAAGGGAAATTCAAACCTAGGTAATGCTGAAAGACCAAGAGGGGAACATACTATTTGACCTTGCTAAATAAAGAGAAGATGGCAACAATTAATATACCAAAGAGATGAATGGATGACTGATTGCTTCAAAGAAGAATCGTATGAGGAAGAACATGCAGCATCAGAAAGTCAAATGAAAGGTGCTTTGCAATCACTTGAAAGGAATAAAGCACTTAGAGTAGATTGGTTACCAAAATAACTTCAATGAGTCCAAGTTCTAACAGGAATATGCCAACAAATAATGAAAAGAAAACAATGATCCACAGACTGGAAACATAAATATATGCTCTGATCTCCAAGAAAGGAGATAGGAGGACCATTGCACTAATCTCCCATGCAAGCAAAGTGATTCTCAAGGTGTTGCAACAAAGAATTGTACCATATATGGAATGAGAAATGCCTGATGTTCAGGTGTTTCTCTTTGAAGCCCTTCTGATGATGAATATTTCCAGAGTATTTGAATTATCCCAGCTACTCAAGTTTCAAGGCCAAATCCCAATTGTTGTGTGAAAATTTCTGAAATATAATTCCAATGCTAATCCACAGAATACTGGTTCTTCACCAGATATTTTTTCAAACATGATACTGAGCTCTCTTTTTTAAAACCAGCAAGTGAATATTTGCATATATAAATGTCTAAAATACGCAGGAACGTACCTTGCTCACAAACAATCTTAAGGCTGCAAACACATGCTTGAGGGCTGTTGCAGAATGATTGATTTGCAAAAATAGCAGGTAGGTATCGAATACTTTCTTCATTAGTGTATTCTGGCAATCTGATTGTTGTAGTTCTTTCTGAAAAGTCAACAAACAAATAGTTAAAGTGAAATTATTTGGCTTTTGCTCATTTCTTTCTTGGTACGTATTTCTTGTGTCCAAATGTGCATAGCTTCTTTTAATAGAATCAGCAGTGAAACATCAATTCACTTTCTATACCCAGCACAGACTTCCAAGGATCCCCTGCTCTCCCTAAAACAATTCTGCATTTTCTCTCTTGCTGTCCTTTATACCAGGAACTCCTAGGACACATATATGATGCCACCTTGAAGAACCTATGAAACCTTTGGCACAATGCAATCTCATCCTCTACAGACACTTTGGAGACATGTTAGAGCACATTTTGCATATAGAAAGTTCCAGGTGCCATCCGCTACCAAGCTTGGTAGCATGAGAAAAGGCCCCTTGTCTGTGACACTGAGGAGATACTTCCAAGCATGGTAGACACTACTGAGCAAACCAGTCCAAAGGTGTGACTCAGACAGCTTTGTGTTTTCCTAAGAGCTTTTCTACATGAGGCATCTATTGTGTGATCATGATTCATACTGATGGTTGCTTAAGGTTCTTCAAACAACATGGTGATCTTCCAGTTTTGCTTGTGTATTTTCAGACCACTTTTCCCGGGATTTTTTTTTTTTTTTTTTGGCAGGGGGACACAGGGACCAGCGTTAGTATTTCTCAATGCCAAAGAAAATGTAGTTTCCTACTTGTGTATTTGCATTATTCTGCTACAGCACAATATTACTTAGAAGTTATGTTATCAGAAAAGCAGAAAGGAAAAGCTGTTTCTACAGAGCTCAGTTCTCTATTCTCTGATGAACCTAAAAGTAGATTCAGTGATTGAAAACTTTTTTTTACACAAAGCTGTTAGTTTAAGTACACATAATTGAACTACATGTGTATTCTGTTCCTATTTCACCTTGCCTCCATATTCTTTTCTTTCTGCTGCATTATATGACAAATTTTAGATGGTACACTCAATGATCCAGAAACCTGCGTTTCTTTTTCATCATTTTGTAAACCACTATGCACACTGAAGACAGTATTTAAAAAGACCCCTGGACCCCACAAAAAAGAAAAAGGAAAAACAGAGAATCTGAGTAGGTATTCTTTGGAGCCATCTTTTTTCCACACGTATATTCCCAAGATAACTAACCAACTGGAACTGGAAAGAATACTTTGAGAATGTGTTCCTGATTGACAGTTCTTTAATGTAATAATTATTTAAAATTCAGTTGCCTGACTTCATAAATATATACATTGGTAGCTTTATTTACTTCAACAAAAATAGTGGTGATGTTGATGATGAAATGGAGATATTTATTCAAGGTACCAGCACCCTAAGACTTAGAAAGCATACCTGGATTTGATCTGACTAAAGTCCACAATATTAATTAGCCTAAATATGTTGCATATAAGAAAATTACACTGATATCACTGCTTAGGTGATTTTAGTTATGGAATAAATAAGTTCAAATCCAAATATTTTGGCTTATCTGATTTGTGGATCATGCGCTAAATATAGATCACAAACCTTATCTTACATTTCAAAATGCTGCTTCTCAATTTTTTGGAACTTTTTTTAAAGATAAAAATGCAAATACGCATTTGTTCTGAGATACTACAAAGTTTTGAAGCTACTTATATTCCACACTGCCTAGATCTGCACAGCTTAAATATTTTGTACGAGACGCTAGGGTCCATCACTCCCTTGGAAATGTACTCATACATCTTCATGTTTCTGAGAAGCAAATTTGTTACATCTGTGCCAGGATCTCTCACAAAGGATGACTATGCTGTTGTATATACTGGGAGAAATAGGCCATAATAGTCCAGAGGAGAACAAGAAGGTGCAACAAACAAACTAACAAACACTGGTAGGTAAAAGCATACTTTTCAACATAACCAAGCAGTGTGATACATACAGTGAGGCACTAGGCCTAGCATATTCCTGGTATTTGCAAGCATGATGCACAGATTTGATCCTGAGGGATCTTCTGCTATACAGTGTCTATTGCCCACAAATGTGCTATGCATCAATAAAATACTTGTTTGGCATGAATCACAGGCATTGTGATTTTCTTGTTAGTGTTCCATCATGTTTTTGGCATACGAAAAAGATACCTGGTGATGCTGAGTGAAAAGACATAACAGGTCAAGAATAGTAAGGCAAACTTCTGTGGCAATGTTGGCTTCAGTATCTACGTAGTTCACGATATCTGTTTCATTAGAACCACCTAAGACAAAACAGATGTCATGGAAAAACTTATTTAAAGGTAAAAAGGACAGTGGAATCCACCAGTGGAAGTGCCAGTAGTGAAGAATCAACCATTTTAAACATCTCTGCACAAAATACTGAGCAGCGGTACCCAGTGGGGTACAGTGGTCCTGCTGATTCTATTGCACTCCGACTTCTTTCATTTCTCAAGCAAGGCCCAGTGCTTCTGCAATGGGGATTTAGCCATTCTAGGAGAAAAAGGGAGTTCTGCTGACCTGTCCCAGTACATAAATGACAATTTCCATTCATTTTGGTGCTTCCTCCAGGGAGTGTTACATCTCCTTTGTGCTTGCAGAATGGAATTGATGGGAAGGGCTACTTGTGCAACAGAATTGGCAGGAGGGACTGCTTGAACAACAGCCCTGTTAGATACTTCTCATGTGGCTTTCTAAGCAAGCTTTATTGCTACAGAAGCAATATGGCCATTGTCTCAATAGTCCAATACTTTTCGAAAAGCATTTTTGAAAGGGTTGTTTTAACCGCAATAAGGTACATGAATACTCTTTGCTCCTAGTAGAAACATGCTGGAAAAAATAGCTACTTTCACATGTCTGTTAAGTGTTCCTTCTCTATTTGCTTTTCTCTATTTGCTTTTCTAACTCCATCCTCACCTGACTTCTCTAAGCCTGGTCAGTTAGGGATTCAAAATGTTCCAAAAATCTTTGTAAACGTTTCACTCATTTGGGGAATGGACAGTGATCTTTTAGTGGTGCAGTCTCATTAAACAATATTTTCAGGATTGTGTGTACTCTGATAATGATGTATTAAAATATGCATCAATAAAATATGTATCCAGATTTATGTGACTTGCATAAATTATGCACATCAAATACATTTGCAGTTTCATTTTGAATGATGTCTCCTATTCCTGACTACCAAGGAGCTTCGCAAGACACTTCACTTCAACCCTCTGTTTATACATAAGTAACCATTCTTATGACTGCTTAGATCTGATCCTAAGGAATCCTTAGGCACTGAATTCCTGATTCCATAACCTGTAAGTTTTCTAGGCTTGTACAAAGCCACAGAATGCACACAGTTCTAAACATCAATGAAGAGTGTAAAAGACCAGTTGTATCATAGTTTCAGTAGGGAACTCAATGAATTAATAATATGGCAGCTACCCTCATTACTAGAACGTATGTCTAAATAATAAATAATAAATAATAAATAATGTTGTTTCAGAATAAGTGGGATGCATTGATTAGAAGGCTATAAAATGTTTGGTAGGGCCATTTGCCTTCTCCCTAATATGCTGCCCTTGTACATGCAGGGTAGGCAGAAGGACAACAAGGTTATGAAGGACAGAGTCTTTTCTGTGGTGGCACATGCCAAAGGGAGTCTGACTGGGGTCATCACTACTGTACCTACAGTTTGTACATAGCAACCAAGCACAGGTCCAATAACCCCTGAGTTGTTGGGGCCATGCTGGAATGAGCAAGTGTGCTGCTTTTTACTTCCAGTTTGCATTAGGCTTAGCAAACATCTCAGGATTATACAATTCCTAGATTCAGTGTGATGTGTGAACCCAAAACTCTGGCTTGTTGGGGAGTTAACCATGAGTTAAAACTCTGCTAGTTTCTCCTTCAACAATCCAGAATTCTGGATTCATGTTTTCTAATCTAAAGTGGAGGCAGCAAGTGAATGGAAAGCAGCAGTTCAGTGGTGCAACCCAGTCACCCATGGGTTGTTCTTACATGCAGACTGGATTAATAACAAACCAGACATGTTTGTGCCTGCGAAACATGTGCTCATCACTTTAGTGGAGACGCCACTATGAAGTGGAGACTGGAGAGTCTGCACTTACCATTCACAGTGCAATCTAATACTTGCCTACTGAGAAGCAAGTTTTATGAATTTTCACCAAGACTGCTGAATGTTTGAATTAATTTAAATACTTACATGCAGATTCCAACTGACTAAAAATATACTCTGAAATTTGGAGACTGCCGTCTATATCATACACTGGCAGTGAATAAATTGTGCAGTGATATCAACAGATGATCTGGCATACATGAACTGTCTTAAATTATATAGGCAGTTTGATTTGATATCACAATGCATATAATTTCCCCCCTCAGTGTTTCTGAAATAAAAATGCAGGTCATTAGCTAAAGGGACTTCTGCACTCCCATCCTTTCCACTGTGTGAGCAGGAACCACTACTTGGGCCATGGAGGTGAGTGCTTCATAAAGCAGGCCCCCAGATGAGCAGAAACAGTTCTGGATGGGGACAGGTTGGCCGAACTCCCTAATGCTTATCTGCCCCATTCCAGAAATGAGCACTTCCACTCATTTCCAGTTGCTATCTGAGGCCTAAATTCTCACGTGCAAGTGTGCCTTGCTGGTGGTCGGGCAGCAATGAACACTGCCTACAACGGTGTGTTTCCACTAAAATTAGCAATAACCATTGCTTTGTTCGGCTCTGTTTAGGTCTAATTTTCCATGTCTCCTTAAACCCACATGATTCCTTCTGCTAGTGTGGCATAACCTTCAGTAGGGAGGCTGTTCAGTCGTCTTTGGGGCTTACTTGAAATGGTGCTGTCTATCATCTGCAGGAGTTTAGGGTTGGAAAGGGCATTTTTGCCACGGATGATTGGTAAAGTCTGAGATCGGTGATGCTTGTGAACTTCACTGCTGGAGGAAGAATGTATCCTGTGAAACAAACAGACAGAGCATTTTGCTGAGTTATTATACCTGATGTCCCCAGAATTTTGACTGTAAGTCTCACAGATTTCTCTAGCAGTATATGAAAATATTGTGATTCCTATTTTCTACATGGCACTGTCTCGTGATATGAATAATCTGGAGTAAAGAGGAACTGAGGACAGTGAAACAACATATAAAGTTCATTATGAACAGAGCAATCCTATCCTCTACCAGTGGTTGGCCAAGGTGGGTTGAAAAGGGGTGAACAAGCTGCTTTGCCAGTGGAGAGGAACTGTCCATCAGCCATGGAGGCACCTGGTATACTCTTTCCATGTTGGCAGAGAGAGCTACTACTGAGACTCTGATAGGGCACTCTGCAGGCAGTCTTGGATGTGCTGGACACAGTCCTGTATTACACAAGCACAGCCATGGATTGCATCCTAAACCTAGGCTAGTCTTGAAATGGCTTAGGAGAACCAATGGCAGGGAAAGTCAGTAGCATAATATAGAGTGGGACAGGTGAACAGAAAAACAGCACCCACCCCTTTCTCCCTTGCTTGAATGAGCCAGAAGGGCTTTGGAAGTGTTGGTCATCCATAATTCATATCCCCATTTAGGATTGTTCTTAAGAAATGCACGGTACACCCACATTATGCAACTTCAGCTAACTAGGTTGTCTTTTTTGTGTTTGCTTCCAGCAGTGCTCTAGGAGGAATGCCAGAGATTTGGGGATTGAGGTTGACATTATTCGTGAGCTTCACTACTTGGCTGTGAGGCACCAAATGCCCAAAATTTCAAAAATTAATTCATAGCCTTGAGTGAACACATCAGCAAAGCTCTACCTATCTGTTGTGCTTCTGGTATTATCTCCCTGCACACCAAACAATTAAAAATCAAGCAAGAAATTGCCTTAGGCTAGCCCTGCATTAAATGCATCATTACAGGCAAGAGAATTCAGTGTTTCCTTCTGGCAGTAGGTACAGTGAAGCACTGGTGAAAAGTTCACCAGCTGCTACACTTCTGGTTAGGCTTCACACTGGTTCTCCTGCAAATATGCAGCAATCCAAGGGTCTAGTGAAGAGTTTCATTCAGAGGAGCTCCTCCAGCTGTAAAGTGAGATCAATGTTTATTTTGCAACCAGAAGGCAAAGGAATACATCATTTTCTTTCAGGCTTCATTTGGTTCCAGCCACGCCATGAAGCGATTTTACTGGCAGCTGTTGTTTTCAAACTAGCTGAATATGTAGCTCTCTCAGAATCATGGCATACAATGCAAGGCAGAGTCAAGCAGAGTCAAAAAGTTAGGGTCTTTCCAATATGTGCCTCCAACAAAGAGGACCATGTCAATTTTGGTCTCAGTATTTGACTGAGTTCCTATAGCCAACCATATGAATCATTAGAAATACAGACTCAGATCCCCCAATGTTTTCTTTTTCATTCTAAAGCTGCCATAGAAGGTCCTGGAGTTTATCATAATGGGTGTTTTGGACTAGGATGGTTAATCCTTTATTCCATGCCATTTTCCCTAACTAAATTGCATCTTTCAAACTGCTGCTAATCCGCCATGGGCTGGTTAGCAGCAGTATAGGTACCTGATTCCTCCTAATTAATCAATTACATTTATGTCTTGCTTTTTCTCTTCCTCCTGCACGGAACTCAAGCTGACTTGCATGAGTTGCCTCTTCTCCATTTTATTCTCACATCAGTCCTGTGAGATAGTTTAGGCTCAGGGTTGGTGACTGACTCAAAGTCATGCAGTGAACTGCATGGCTTTGTGGGGATTAGAATATCCAGAATATCCTTTCCTCCAAGCTCTAATTCAACAATCAGCACTACACCATCCTCATTCTCATACACCATGCTGGCTCTCCAGATGCTATTATAGGGCTTACAGCACTTGCAAGAACAAATCTTAAGTATCTGATACTTGTTCTGAAGTTAAAAATTATTGGGAGATCTACTTGCAGATCTCCTGCATCAAATGTATGTAGTTCGGCCCTTAGGTGTTAGGTCAGTGTCCACTTTCAGGTTTGCCTGCCATAAAGTCTATACACAGAGAATGATGAAGCATCATCTTGACCAAGGAACAGTATAGCTTGTCAAGCAGCATCGGGAAATGCCAGATAGAATGCAAGCTGAACTTGTTCGTGGATGTAGAGTAGGACAAACCCTTGGAAACAAGAACCACAAAAAGAACAGTCAGGAGGCTTGTTAAAGTGAAGCAACTGTGCAGAAGAATAAGTGCCCAGACAAATGGAAGATGAGCAGGGGAAAGGGTTGCTGTAGAAGTTGGGGTTCCTTTAGACTGGAATGAAATTAAAAGCTCAGTACAAAACAAATCTTACCACTGGGGCAGAAGTCCAGATGTCTGACAGGATGAATTAGAGCCTTTCAAAGTGCCATTATTCTGGGCAGTTTGAACAAACTTGAATGCAGCAGCAATTTTCCTATTAAATAAAAATAACAATGACCACCATCATCATAAAATACTAAGCACTTTCCTTTAGTAAACCTGATCAAACACAACAGGACTTACTCCAGAGTAAATGAGCATAGGACTGCTCTGCACATTAGTCTTTCATATGAAAAATGCATCTGGCAAAACATAATAAACTCCTGAATCAGTTTATATATTGCCTATTTGTTATTATTTTTCACTGCTAGAGATGTACCAAACAGAGAAGCTCATTGTAATTGTTTGAAATGAAAAACAAACCATCATTCCATGGCCAAACAAAAGTGCATGACCCTTGTCAGCTGCAAAAATGTTCTGAAACTACTGGGATAATAGCCAAAAATGACTGCTAAGTGCTTCTCGACACGAGGGGTTGAGCTCATTGCTTTTATGGAGTAAAATGCATCCTTTACATGGGCCTTTACCTGGAGTTTGTATTTCTCAGCCTCTGTGTATATACCATTAACCAGCCACAAGATGGTGATGTAGTATGCGGCATTACGGAAGATTTTCATCTTCTCCTGAGGTTTTTGCTCTGGTTTGCTGTGATTTAAAATTTAATACCAGAATGCCCTTACTGTAGATACACACATGGTACACATGCACATGGCTGGAAAACTCAGGAGAAGCCTTGGAAGACACAGGTGTTGTGAAAAAGCCCCACGAACATTTGTGAGTGAAGGATCACGAGCACACAATAAATCAATAAATACCACATGTGGAGAAGCCCTAAGAGGCATGAAGATTCCAGGCTGAAAGCTTTGGAAAAAGTTATTTCTCACATTATACTACCAGCATAGTAAGACCAAATATTTCACTGGGAAAAGGAACACATAAATAAACAAGCAACGACTAATGTCTTCAAAACAGAAGTTTTATATGTTTGGGTGACTGTCTCCTCACACACCGTTCCTGGTTCCCTATTACTGAACTTCTAAATGTCAATAAGGTAGAGTGAGTTATTGAACTCTACCAGGCAGGGTGTATTGAAACTCAGCTGTGGAAGAAAAAAAATCTGATTTGGCATCAGCATTCGTGCGCTGACTGGCATTTTCTGCATTTACTTGTGAAGCACGTTTCAGCAATTTTCACTTGCCATATGATTTACGCATATGACGAAAGCATAATTACCTCACGATGTTTCGTTTTCCTAGATATCTGAAATTCTGAAGGCAAACTCTGAAAGATTAAAAAGGACTCAAATCATTTTACTTGAAAGCATAACGTTGCTATTTTTGCAAAACATCCACAGCTAGTTTGACAGACACATACTTTCAGTTCCTACTGACAAAAAGCACATATTGCAAGTTGCCACAAGCAGATTCTTTCCTCAGAATCACGAAAAAATATATTTTCCTCCTTTGTGATGAACTACAGAATACTGGTAAGGCTAAGCTTCAGCCTTCATGTCTATCTGACATAATTACTATGTTTTAATCATACATTTATTACCAGTGTGGTGTAGTGGTTAAGAGCATGGGACTGGGACTCAGAGGATCTGGGTTCTAGTCCCTGCTCAGCCATGGAGCCAACTGGGTGACTTTGGGCCAGTCACAGACTCTCAGCCCAACCTTCCTCACAGGGTTGTTGTTGTGGGGATAAGATGGAGGAGGAGAATGATGTAAGCTGCCTTGAGCTCTTTGTAGGAAAAAGGCAGGATATAAATCAATCAATCAATCAATCAATTTACTTGCAAGATCAACATTTGAGATTTACTTGCAAGATTTTGATTCAAATTCCTATAAGGAAAGTGAAAGGAAATGACAGCCCAATTACCAAACTAAATTTCTTGTTAATTTGCTCTCATATTAATTTGTAACCACTGATTTGTACCCATCACAGATGGGATGGCTAAGTCCATCCTACAGAAGTGCAAAAGGACTGAACTTGTCACCCATTTACTGCAGCTCCACTGCACAAGGCAATCTAGTTCTTGAACCTCTGGCTGTTCCAACATCAACTTCTAATTTTTCTAAATGGGCAATTTTCCCATTGGGCAACAGTGTAACATTGCTAATTGGAACCTATGTGGGAAAAGGTTGTACAGAGCAAGTGTCAGATATTATGCTGTTAACAAGTGAGTCTTCATAGTGTAACATATTCTTGCAAGAGGGGAACTTATGGCTTGTCCTTTATACAAGGTCCTAGATCTTAATTGCAACAAATGAGCAAGCCACATTGGATTGAATCCAGATTTTGCCTCTTACAAACAGAAGGGCCTCAGTGTTCATGGAAGGGTTCTGATTCTAAGGAGGAATCCCACTAGTGGGAAATAGGGCAAATAATTTTCATTGATTCCTTTGCCTACTGAAACCTCTTATTCTGATGTCATCTGCTCAAAGGACTGGTGGGAGGAGCTCCAAACAGAGTAGGAATTAGTGGTAGCTGCAAGGGAAGATGGGAATAGGTGAAAATTATTTCCCTTCTCCCAGGTTGGAGCATTCTGAGTTGGTTTCTATTCAAGATGTGCCACTGCCAGCAAAAGCAAACTCAAATCCAATCCATAGCATCAGCAGCTAATAATCTGTTCACTTGACCTTTTCCAATTCTGGGCAGAGAAGAGAATATTTGACCCTAGTGATGCAATTATTTTATCTGTGCTCAGATGGCTAGAAATTTCTGCAAGGACAAAGATGAAACTGTGGTTATCTTTCCATTATGTTTGTATACTGAGGCAAATGAGCACAGTCACATCTTTCACATATATAGCTGGCTCTACATGCTTAGAAGAACAGAGGTTGGCAAGGAGAAAAAGACTTTGTGATGTTATCTAGTTCTCAGAAGTAACTGTGCTGGGATTTATTCCTAAATGTGGATAGGATTACTACATAAGAGACATTAGAATAGTCCTGTTATACATACAGGACTTGTGAGGTGTGTATGTACACGTACATTATATATACTGATTTTGATTGGAGAGCCAACCGTTTTTGTCTGACATCAGAAGAAAGAAGAGCAATCTGCCCCAGGTTCAGGATTCTGTATGCTGAACGCATCTGATATTGCTTATACATGCAAGAGTTAATTGGATAGATTACAAGGTTCATTAATATGAATGCTGCTAGAAAAGGTTTTGCAGGGGAAAAGGACCTTCAACATTCACTGAAAAAACAAGACTGCCCAAGTGACATAGTCAGAGGTAGCTGGGTTGAGTCCAGACTTAGCCATGTTATCTAATAACTAGCATAACTCCAACTGGTTCCAGCAGGTTTACTTGACTCAGTTGGATCCAACCTTATAGATCCAGGAGTGAGTAGATACAAGTAAGAAAGCAAGGATTAATTTTTATACATATCAGTGACTTTGAATTTTCTGTCCATTCAGTTATTACCCACAACCACAGAACAAACCTCAGGGAGCTTACTCTAAAATGTTGAAAAAGTCTGTTATCTCTGTGAATGGGGCCCTCTGCCAGTAGGAGATCAATGTATCTGGAAAGAGACATCATAATTACAAAATTACTATTTACTGTTTTTGATCCAAGTTCTGTTCTAAACTGCATCAGACCAGGCATGCTGTAGTAAACATGGTCATCTTTCTGCAGTATCTTTCCTCTACTTGTGGAATTAGCAAGGGTGTGTCCTTGCAGGGGACGCATCAAGGAGTGGCATTGCTGGGCACCCACAGTGGACCCTGAACTCCAGCAGAAGCCTGTGGACCTGCACCTCTGCAACATCACCAAACTCTGTGCTCATTCACCTGCCTCCACTCAAGTCTGGACAACGGCCATGGTGAGCAGCAGCAGCAGCAGGTGGCACTGGTTCTCTGCCTGGCAAGCAAGTGGCAGCAATAATGAGAAAAAGAAAAGGGGCTGTAACTAAGAAGATTAAGGGAGGGCAGCACTGAGGGTACCTTGCCCTAGGACCCTCCAAAACATGGAGCCAACAAGGTATCCTTGTTCCTACCTTTTGAAATTTGCAAGGCTTTTTGCAAAGGACGGCATAGAAATGTTTTAATTAATTAAAATCATTAAATTAAATTAAATTCACAATAGATCAAGCTTCTCTTGTGTTCAGGCTTAATAATCTCCCACCTTCCTAAATTAAATGGTATCAAAATTTCCATCCATTATATGCAGATGGAATCTTCCTTATTTGCAAAGCAGGCTGGGATTTAAGATTGTTTATAGAATTTGTGGATGATGGCAGGAATGAATGTTTAACTTGTCCCATTGATTTCTATCAGTCAACTCTAAGTAAGTCTAAGTGAAAGTCACCATATTTTCCAAAAGAAGGTTGAATGTTCCTGGTTACAGGTAGGAACGATTTAATACTGCTAAGTATTAACAACTAGGATGTGCAGGATAAAGTAGTAAAGACAAAAACAGAACAACATGTAAATGCAACAGTCTCTGTGCATTTGCTGCTGCCGCCACCGCCTCTTTCTCCTACTTAAAGAGCTCAAGCCAAAGCTCATTTAATCCTGAAACAAATGCCAATCCAAGTGAAATGCAAGCAGATGCACATTGCTCTTCTCATACCTTCTGAAATTGTTTTCATAATGTGAAGGAAACACATCAGGAGACTTCTTGTTTCAGCCTGATCCAGTTTGTCAAAACGAAGAGCTGACCCAATCAGGGATAATGGCCTCACAATCTGTCGGTGGGGGGAAAACAGAGCCTCTTTGTATTAATCGGAGCTATCTTTAGTTCAAAAAATTACTTTCAACACTTCACTTGCATGCATACCTTTTCACAGGTTTCAGTTGCCTCACTATTCTTTTCGTTGGTGCTTGGGTTAGAGTCGAGACTTGCTAAGGAGCCTCTGGAGTCAGCATGGTTGGCTGCAGAAATAGCTATTGATGAAAAGGCTGGAAACAAAAGCCACAGCGAATGTGCTAAAATGATGTTTATGGACACACAAATTAAGCAGAAGGATGAAAACCAGAGTGCAGTATGTAGGCGAGAACACAGTGCAGCTGAATTAATGAGGAAATTTGATGGCTATGAGTTTGCATGCGTGAAATACAGTTGACATATAACAACAGTGATACCTATTTTGTTATGGATGGTTTAGTTACACTGCCAGATGCAACAGTCCAAAGATCACTGAAGTGGAGAATGTTAGTGCAATTAGTATTACATTCTGAAGAGAGTACATATATTAAGCAATGTTGCTATTATCTAACTCAGGTCAGGCATACTTTAGTTCATTCAAGATGACTTTTTTAAATACATAACAAGAATATAGTGAAAAGCAAAAACATTGACAAAAAGGTAGCAATAGATTAAAAGATCCAGGAGGAAAGGATGCTTAGCATGCACTTATATTCATGTTTTAGACAGAAAAAAGTCCTTTGGTAAGTCATGGCCTGCTGGGGAATGCTAGAGGTTGGGTAGGACGTTTTTCTATCTAATCATGAATAGGACTGCAAGAGGAAACCTAAGCTGGGAGGGGGATTCCTGTAATGGGGAAACTTCCTAACCCCTCTTGTTCATAGTAGCATGGTTGGGTGTGGCATCACCCCTCCCCCAATTATTGTGTTTCTTAAAAGACAAACAAAACAAACTTCCCACTGATAGTTTGGTGTAGGTCATAGAATCATAGAATAATAGAGTTGGAAGGGAGCAAGAAGCCCACTGGGCCCAACCCCCTGTTGTTGCAGGACACTGATTTACACCATCCCCTTCAGGTGACTGTCCAGTTTTGGCTTGAATGTCTCTAGTGTGGGAGAGCCAATGACCCCTCTAGACAACTGGTTGTTCCCTCTAGGCAACTGGTTCCACACAGTCAGGAAGTTTTTTCTGATATCAAGTCTGCATCTATTTGTTGCAACTTGAATTGATTATTCTGCATCCTACACTCTGGTATCAGTGAGAAGAGATCTTGACCTTCCTCTTTGTGACAGCCTTTGAGGTACTTATAGAGGGATATCATGTCCCCCCACCCCCAATCTTCGCTTCTCAAGGCTAAACATGCCCAGTTCTCTCAGGCTCTCCCCATCAGGCAGCATTTCCAAACCCTGGATCATTTATGTTGCCTTCCTCTAGACACTTTCTAATTTCTCTGCATCTTTCTTACTTCAAGGAGCTTAATATGTGGGCATACACACAAGAGAAGAAAACTGACTTTGGCTGATGCAGATCCGTGTCCACCCTGATGTCCCTAGATATACCTGGTTTTAGGCATTACCACCGGTGGGAAAACAATCAGAGGTACTTCTACATCTGCAGAACTTTCTCTAAGCAAATGAGGGCACCCTTGGATGGAAGTGCTGCCTTGCTAGTGGAGTGGCACTTCTGCCATATCAAATGACCTCACATCTGTACTGTGGCAGATGTTCAAATGGTTTGCCTGTAGATTATTCTACAGAAATTGATAGGAAAATATTTGACTTATTCCATCTTTTCCCACCTGAACGTGAATATTTACAACCTCTAGCACAAAGAAAAAGGAACTCTGCTTCCCTGGAATTATGAGACAAAGTAGTCTATAACCAAGTATGGAAAAATTGTCTCTAAGCTCATGCTCCATGGGTAGATACTGAATTTTGGTTTATATAATCAGCAGAAGGAATTGGATAAGGGGAGATATGACAATGTTGCAGCTTTAGAAACTGGAAAAAAAACCTAATCCAGATATTCTCTGGACTGTAAAAAATATAATTTATCATAAAACAGCAGTAAAATGCAATAAAATACAATAAAACAGAAAGGGCAAGAAAATACAACTTCAACTATCCAGACACAGAGGGGGTTTGTCCTGGCAATTAAAGTATTGCAAGGTCTGTACAAGTCATTCCTCAATAGGAATGGCATTCCACAAACAGGGTACCTTATCAGAGATGATTCTTTCCCCAGATGCCATGTAATGTATAGAAGGTATTCGAAGAAAAGCCTCCTCTGCATATTTTAAGGAAATAATCTGAATGTGAAAACTGATAAGGAACCTGATAGTGGAACAAAGTAAGATCTATTTCATTGTGCAAATACTTTCATACCTGCTATAGAGTTAAGAACATCTTTGGAAAAAGAGGTATCTACTGAGTTTGCGTGTTTCATTGCTGCCTGGCTCTGAAATCCACCAGCAGTGCTCAAATCATCCCTGGATCCCTGGATTTCAAAGAGAAAAATGGCCAGGATAGGGGAGGTAAACATGTTCAGTTGTTTATTGTATCATCTTTAAAAATCTGCCTTTTCATTTGATCAGTCCATCATAATGTCACGTCTGGCTTGGCTTTCTAGAACTGTTATGACACAAAGCAGAACCCCACTGTCCCCAGCTTCTGCTGATTAACACCAAGGAAGACTTATCATAATTACTGTTACATTTTGCATTCATTTGTTTATTTATCTACATGCACAAAGCAGTTCAACTAAGAGGTTATAACACTTACAAGAGCCTGAAAGCTAGACTAGTATATTATAGATAGGATGAAGACGTGGCTGAAAGTGGCTTGTCTAAGGGCATCTAATAAACTTAAAACTTGAATGGAAGCCTCCTTGGCTCATAGCCCGCAAAAGCCACACTAATGGAACAAATGTCTTAATTTTCCTCTTCTGTTCATTTTATATCCACCTTCCTTTTTAAGCCAACTCAAATGGCTCCTAGGAGCACTTGCTGTAAGAAGCCAGCCAACTAGACACCAAGGGATTGTTTCTCTGAGAGCTCCTTGGTCAGGGTGGGTTTGGCCCCCAAAACTCAGGAAGATTGGAGTTGCTCTCCTAGGAGTGAATCTACAGTCTTGAGTTGGATCACTGGATCAATCCAATCCGCAGGTAGAGTGTGCCCCTGTCAGTAGTCTGCCAAGCACCTGTCACTTATCAGCATTTTGGAATGAGTGCCTGATAATCCAGATGGAACTGTGTAGATGCCAGAAGCCCACTCAGACACTGGTCTTTGTCAGCTTTAAATTGAAAGTTGAATACATGGATAATTATGACACACGGATAATGCCCTCAAGGAAGATATTTGATTATGTAGCTTATATTTAGGCAACTTCAAACCAGCAAACTGGGTCAGCATATCTTGGTGTCAAACCATGTATCACTTTAGTTGCAGTACTGCTGCTAATCTTTTCCTTTAACTCTGCAATGATGGCACATGGCCCCAATCTGGACTGGCCCTATTGCACACCAGTAGGGGAGAATTAACCCTTTCCTTGCCCCATGCTGTTGTCAACCAAAACATTAAAACCTTTCCCCTTTTTAAAGTGCTGTGTTCGGGAGAAAGTAATTTCACCAGTGGGGGAACAGCAGGGGTGTTTAGTCTTGCCACATCAATCCACAGTGGTCCCAATCTAAATCAATGCCACATGCAATTACTCTAGAATTAAAAAAGAAAAGGAAAGGAAAAGGGGGAGAGAGAGAGAGAGATTGAGAAATAGAGATTATCTTCAGCTCTACCCTATAAAATTAATGCAACCTGTAGTTTGATCCTCAGCTAAAATCAGCAGCCTTGGAAACCAAGTGTATGTGCCTTGACTTATCACAAATAAGAAACCCACATTTCCTACCTGATTGGATGTATTCATGTTAAATAGAAACATGTCCTTCATATATATCCGTGGCATGTTGTCCAAAAGCATGCCGTACAGAGGCATGTACAGGTTTGCGATCTTCGCCTGTTTCTCCTGAAGAAAAAGAGAGGCGAAGAAATGGCTCACTGCAGACACCTGGATGGTAGTTTCCCGGGGGTCACATAAAGCAAACAGCTACCAGCTCTTACCGGCTCTGCATATCGATCATCAAAAGAATGCTTTGCCATGAGATTTTTGAGAACTGCCAAGGCCATGTGTCTGATATCCTGGTCTTCCTGGAGTGCAAACCCAACCTCACGAAGAAGTAATCCAATTAAGAAATGCTTCTGGCAGAATTCATTTGTCACAGTATATTCTGGAATATCTTGATGAAAACAGGCAAACAGTTCATTGTGCATTTAAAAAGTGCTGTTTTCATGTTCACTCAAGAAAAGGATATGCTTGGAAGAAGTCTGAACTATTTATTTATCTATATTTCTATATTGCTTGCTATTAAAAATATCCAAGTGTCACTTTGTTGTTATGCAGCTACGTAATATTTTTTTAAAAGTTAATTATGGTTTCATAGTTATTTTACTGGAACACTCTCAAAGAAACTAAACAGCCATTTTACCCATCTTGGTGGTAAGGGTATTGTAAAACTAGAAAAGTGACAGAAAAAGGCAACTAAAATGATGAACGGACTGAAACTACTCCCTTATAAGGAAAAATCACAATGATCTTGGACTGTTTTAGCTTAGAAAAAGGAAGTGTAAGAGGATACATCATGGAGGCATACAAAATTGTGTATTGGGAGGAGAAATTGGATATGGAAACGCGCGCGCGCGCACACACACACACGCACACACTTCTTTTCATCATGGACCCTGTAGTCCATGAAGCTGGTTAATGGCAAGGGAAGGAATTCTTCCTAGAGCACATAGTTAAATTATGGCATTTGTAATGACTGCTAGTTGGATGACTTTAAAAAGGACTGGGCAAATTCATGGATGATCAAACTTTCAATGGCTTGTAGTCCTGATTAGGAATGGATTGAAGCTTCATGGAATCTGTCCCTTGAGCATTTTCAGACTTCCTCTCCTGCTTGGCCTTGGAAACTGAGCAAGCTGAAAGGAAGTCTGGGAATGCTTGCAGAATGAAGGCCGTGCAGTTGGCGACCTCCTTCTGCACAAAGGCTGCTGCAAGTGGCAAGGAGGAGGGGTGCTGCTTGCACAGCGGTCAGGTGGGGCTTGATTCCGGATGAGTGCGGTGCGCATTTTGGTTGCACCTGCCAAGGATGCAAACGCAGGGCTGCATCAAAGCTAACTGGTGACTGGGCAGCTGAGCCCAGGGAATAAGAGGGATTTCCACCCCCCAAATGGATTCCTTGCCCATCCCTAGTCCCAATGGCTATTTCCCACCTCCAGTGTCAGAAGCAGTATACCAGCTGCTGGGGAGCATGGCCTGGAAAGTACAGTTGCACTCAAGTCCTGCCTGTGGGTTTTCTGAGGGCAGCTCTTGGTCATCCTGTGAAGAAAATGCTGGATTATATGAACTTTGGTCTGATCCAGCACAACTCTTGGACATTTTGAACTTCAGCTTGCATATTCCTGACTATTGAACATGCTGGGCTGAGTGGAGGGAAGCCAACATACAACAACATATCTGGAAGGTCCCAAGTTAATGAAGGCCCCGTTATCTTAGTCATGGTCTCATGGTATGTGCATGTAAGAAAAGTAGGGATAGGTGGATGGCTGGAGCCTGTGACAGGAGTTGTAGTCCTTCAGCTCAGGGTCCCTCTGCATCTGCCATCACAATTACAAAAAGCATAAAGCCATTTGAAGCTTACCTGATACATGAAACTGCCGTGTTGTTTCTGAAGGAGTTGTTGGATCTTATATGATTTTCAGAAATTTTGGAGGAGAAGGGAAGACAAGGATTATATTCTTATATGGTCAGGCTCAACATGGCAAAGGTAAGGTTTGTTATATCACCTTTATTAATTGCAACACTAGCATTTATTTACATCACTTTGCATAACAGTGTATTCCTGTGTATTCCCTCCTAGTGAGGAGGACAGGCTGAGACACTACCAGGATTCTGCAGGAGGTGGTAGTGCCACCCCCCCCCCCCGCTCTTGACCACGCCAGCAATAATGCCAGTTCTTGGGGCCCAGCTGGCACAGAAAGGACCACACTGGCTGCAAGGTTGGAGGGCCCTAGCACAAGTCCATGCTTTGACCATGGAGTGTTTTTTCTGGGGTCGCAGCTGAGACTCCAATCTACCTTATGGTTCCCCAGACAAGGTTACAACAGGAACCATAGGACTGCATCCCACAGGTCCAGGATCGGTAACATGAACAGCCACTATGGTTATGGATTCTTTCACCAGAGCTTGTTTTTTGTATGTATGTTTAACACTGCAGGAAGTTCATCTTTCCTAAGAAAGTCCTTACCTGGAATGTTTGCAGATTTCACAGGCAGGCACAGAGGAATGAAGTGTTCATGGTTGCACACTTCTTGAAGAAAGTCAAATTTATATTGGAACAAAATCTGAAATATACAATATTGATTGATCTTTGCTCATTAATTGGGAACTCATACATGCATTAATCTATTTGTTTAGTTCACATGAAATTGGAAATCTGTCATCTGTTATGTAAAACATCACTTACAAAAAAATAACCTTTTGTTTTCTGACTACCTTATTGCAGTTTTCCAAACAACACATTTTTTTTCCAAATTCCTGCATTTCACACACACCAGATATTAAAATGGCCACACACGGGTTCAGTTTCCATGTAATATCAAACTCTGATTTAGTACCACATGAACATGTCTGGAAGAAGCTATAACTCAGGTGTGTCCTTCCCAGCTACTTATATTCTGTGATTCAATCCTTCTCCTTCTGGTTCATGATAAACCAGAGTCTAACATTATATCTGAGCTGTCGATGATAGGCTATGCCTATTTTGAAGATTAGCATTTTAAACTAAGGTTGAATCATTACACTTTAAAATGATGTCATAACAGAGCTGAAGTCTCCTTCACATACTTGTGTTTCTTTGTAATATCACAAGAATACAACACACAAATGGAAGAATTAAAAACAAACTTAGGAACAATCAAGAGCAAAGGCACCTTAGCAAGGTATGGCTCCAACTTACTACAGACTGAATAACTATCACTTTCTCATTTTTTCTAACTGAAACAAGGCAACTTAGGGAAACATAATCAGTTGGCAGTCAGGGATGCCACCTATGTATTCTTCACTGGCATATTTGTCTTTCACAAATGAACTAACTTATGACTTATTAAGGCATTAACAGCAAATTATGGAAGACCTTATACTTTGAACAGACACATGGTAACAGTTTTCAATGTACACAAAACTTTTGAGAGAGATATTGTGGACCACAGCTCCCATAATTACTGACCATTGCCTTTGCTGGCTGTGGCAGAATGGAGTTGTAGTTCCATTGTAATGGAATTGTAGAGGGAGAGACTGAGAGACTGCTCCAAAGATTTAACATTTCTGTGTTATGGTGCAAAAATTAAAGCCAGAACTATGTCTGGCAGCATCATAAGTGGGAATATAGGCTGTATTTAATACTATTATTATTTCTGTAGAATCATTGACATGTATTCTTTGCAGAAAGGCACAGTGTACCATGCAGTAAATATAAAAATAAATCCCATATTTTGTGGGATTTCTGATTAGCTGCAAAGGGCCACTGCCTCATGGGATCACGGGAGAAGTTGCCATACTAACACTTTTAATTATTTTAAGTTCAAGAAAGTTCAATCAGGGCCAGATTTCTAGAGGAAAGGCTGTTCGTACAGTGCATGTCCACAGCCTTGGAAGGATAAGAGTCAGCATAACCTTGAGGGGTGCATAGAATGGCAACAAGTTGCACAGCTAAAGTGACTGTATATTGTCGTAGGATTATGAATAGCAAAAGAAAAGAAATATGGAGAAACCATCAACAGTCATTGATTCTGGCTGTTTCTGTCACAAGAGAATTGGGCTGTAAGAAGTTTAGATAACTGTCCATTGTCTTACCTTGGGATCACGTGGTCCAAACATGCTTATATAGTTGTTGATCAGCTTAAATACAAATCCACGATCCATGAATGTGAAACAACGCTAAGACAAAAATGAAATTAGTATCATTATTCATCTGGGAAAGAGAAGAAGAACAGAGAAGATAACACAAGCAATATGGTGCTAGGGTTGTTATTTTCTTGGAAAACAATTATCTGACTTTGCATCTTATTCTGTCGCTGTGAAGGAATAGTAAAGTCAAGTTTTCAAAAATGTTCAAATAGCCATGGAATGAAGCTTTGCCATAAAGGCAGCTTTTGGGGGGAAATAGATCTCTCTCCACCCTATATATTGCTGGAAAGTGGTTAAAATCACAAAAACAAAAACCTTCTCAGCTTGGCACTAGAAGTATTCCTTGATTTCAGCCTGTGATTTGCCAGCTGAGAGAATGAACAAGCTTCAATTGTAATTTGGTGGCGGGTAGGTCCTAAATTTATACAAACAGTGAGATGATATGATCAGTTAGAAAGGGTCTATACCAGCCTACTCACTGAAGAAGACAGTGATGCTAGGGAAAGGTGAAGGCAGAAGATGACGACCAAATAAGAGATGGATCGGTTCCATAAAGAAAGCCACAGCCTTGAGTTTACATGAGCTGAGCCAGGCTATCATGGACAGGACAGTATGCAGGGTCTTCAGTCACAGGGTCACCCTGAGTCAGAAATTTCTTGATGGCACATAACTACAAATATAGTTCTATATGGAAGCCAGCTTAATAGCTTCCATGTGGTGACTTGTTCATGCTGTAGGGAGTATGTGTAATATTAATCCAGACATGTAGCTGATAATTTCCAACAGTAGCATCAAACTTTTCATGGAATGTAGAGAACTCATGTATGTACTACTTCACCTTATGTGAGTAGCAAAAATAAATGTCCTGTATGGATTACTTAGTGAAACATGTAACATGTAGGAAGTCCAGACCTCAGTAAGGCTAAAGAAGAGCTATTTGTGGTAAAAGAATCTTACCTTCAGAAACTTTCCAACACTGTGGTTTGCATTCTTTGTCTCTTCAAGAGCATCTCGGTGTTTCCAGACAACATGATCCGACAAAGCCATTGTGAGTATATCTAGCTCACTTTGGAATGACTCTGGAAACCTCTGAGAGCGAGGCATCTGAACAGACAGCAGGTGATTTCTTGAAAATTAACATTCAGTCCTGATAACACTCATATTCCAAAGTGGTCCCACCATATGCACAAAATGCAACAAATTATATCCACAACCTTCCCAACAAACAATAAGAAAGATGAGCTATGAAGAGGGTGAGATTACTGATGAATAAGAGATATGGGACATATTTTCCCTAGCTGGCAAAAGGCTTATAAGTTCTCTGGGGTTGATATAGCATATTCAGGTCAACTTCTCCTATTGGTGTGGAAATACATGTTGGGAGGAACCAAAAGGCCACTATATCAATTCTTCATAGGAGTCTGATTATACCAGATCAGATCACTGGATAAAAGTTAAGTTTGTCTATTCCAGGGGCTGCCAACTGGTTCCTTTCCAGATGTTTTGGATATTCTAAGCTGAATATGGAGTTGAATTTGCTGGCTGCTTATTGACTTCTTATCAAGAGCACACTTATTTGTAGCAGTCATATTGTCTTTTATAACCAGATTGTCTTTTATATAATCTTGATAAAATGGAGCTACATCGTTTAACATGACATGCAGTAGTATACTGCATGTGGAAGAAGATTTCAGATAATACTTGCCTGGGAGATTTCAGGCAGACAAGCCATCTCCATTAGAATATGTGATTAAAGGGTTTTTTGTTTAGGAGGAGAGGGTTTTGTTGCTTAGTCTGGGGGGCAAACTAAGGAAGACTGAGAAACAGAAGTATGTGAGGAAGCATTGTAATATCCTCACTGATGTTCTTGGGATGAATAAAATAGTTTAAATGTCAGCATGCTGCAGTACTGATACCCAGTACTTTATTATGAAGAGAAGTAGTCAGACTCACCTGCACTCTGTTTGTATCAGCCAAATGCTGTGCCATTGATTTTAATATAATTGCAAAAAAGAACCAGGAATGCTATTGAAAAAAGAAAGAAAGACAGCAACTTTGTCATGATGACAGAAATGTTTAATTCCCCCTTTTTACTGATCATCTAATGTACAACTTCTTTTAAAAATTAGAATGACCTGTGTAATCTAGTTAATAAGGAAACCTGCACAGCAATAGCTTTTTAAAAGACTGCAAAATATTCTGGAACATTTTCTATGATCCAACCAGTTCATACTGCCATCTTGCTTCCAGAAAGGAAGCTGCCAAGCTGCTGACATGATTATGCATTATATGAGAAAATTAATTTCCTCTCCATAATCAAGGCTCCAAATGAAGTTCTGGCTTGCATACATGCAAATACGTACAATGGGTTGAATCCAGACTTGTGGTCAGCAGAGTTGCAGTGGCCTTGCAGGCAGGGGGCTGAGGTGGTGATTTTTACTGATTTGTCCCTCTGAAGCCCACCTCTGCCTGTTCTAGAGGCTGGGCAACTCTCCAAAACAGTGTGGGCTGTAGGAGGAATACGTGAAAAATACTACCCTGCTCCTTTTCTTTATTGAAAACCTCCAGTGGATCTCATTTCTCTCTGCAAATAGAAGGAGCCCTTTTGCTCTATAAAGCAGTAAATCTGGATTTGACCAATACTTTTTCATTAAAAAAAATCACCAAATGCTGAGTTGGTAAGTTTCCACATTGCATGTCACACTTCTGTGAAGTGAAATAGGTTCTGTAAGAAGCAATAGACTTGTTAAAGCATTTGCAAGGTGTGCAGGATTCTGACATGCAGGGTGGTGGTGTAATGAGCATGCTAAGGACACCTCCCTGCATCACCAGTCCTCTTGCCTCTCACATCTAGAAGGTGACTGCAACAGAGACCCACAAAAAGGCAGGGTACTGAATCATGCAGGAAGCCTCTGTGCTTTAAACATTTCTGACAGGGCTGATATCAAACTGAAATTTGGTAGGTGGAGACCCCCAAATCCGAATGATCCAAATATTAACTTACACATTGCACTGTAAGAGTTTGGCATGATTCCAGGCTGTGGTTTTCTTTGATCTGAGGTCCTCCCAATAGAGATGCCTTTGAAAATTAAACATCGCATTTCCCTGTATTTAAATATTGTCACCTCAATCCAGAATCCTACATGGATTCTATGGATACATGGTGCTTTTGTTTATCCACTCACTTCAGTAGAGAGGATAATCACATCCATAGAAAGTGAACCACTCTGTGCTAACTGGCAGCCATTGGCCCAAAACAGGATCATGTAGAAAATTATACATCTATCCAAACTTCTCCTACATTTCCAGCTTGGTGAAAAGTGAAAGGGAGAGGTTTACCTTTAAAATATGTTTCACTGTTCTTTGCTCATTTGACTTCAAAAGTCCAGTCATGTTCTTGGCTAGCTCCTCGTGAACAGTCCTTTCTTCAAATGACTTGGATTTGAATACATACTAAAAGGGCAGAGCAAGGGAAGGTAAGTGTGATTTCATACCACAAAACCACAGAGAAGCAGTACCAAAAAAGTTAGTTTTTGCAGACTCACTGACCCAGTTCACATGCATGCCAAGGCTCAACATGGGTTATTTAAAGTACAGTCCACCACAGCATATGCCAAGCACAATTTGATTACTGAACACCCAACTAGGGATCAGGCAAACCCAGCTATTGCACCTTATATGAAGATCAAACAATCCTCACATAATCCTACAACAAGCTGAGGTTTATTTGAAGTCCAGGTCTGGACAACCAAGCAACCCTCCAATTAGGGTTGCAAAATCAAACAGATGGTTGGCACACACCAAGGCTTATAGGGTTAAATAACTCACAGTGTAGTGTGAGCCAGCCTAATGTAACATGAAAAAAATTCTGACCTGATACCTGACAGTAATAACAATACTGTTGGTAATGTCCTTTATATTAAAGGACATCACAGCACTTACAGGTAAGTTTGAAGCAGAACTTGCATTGATTTCATGTGCCCCCTTTATCAATCAAATCAGAAAAATTAGCAAGCAGAAGGGTTTTGGACTGATATGTAGCCCAGTGAGATATTCTAGACAGGAATTATGTATGGTGTGTTCTTGAGGCTATCTCTATGATTGGCATGTCTGTAGCTTTCAGATTTACCAGAGTTCTGTGTTTTACCAAAGTGGGCTGGGAAACATATGCCATGTAAATGTTTTTGAGCTGCAACTTCCATCAACCCTGGACAGCATAACCAAAGGTGAGGGACGATGGGAGTTGTAATCTGACATCATTTGAAGGAACACAGTTCCCTACTCCTAGTTTAGATACTTCAGGTTGGACAGCTGGAAATTCCCTTCAGGGACAAGAAAGGGGTATACAAAACCCTGTCCACCTTTGGTAACGCTATTTTTGTGGATCAATGCAACTTTATTTATATGCAGGATAATTTAGTGAATACATCACATCCTCTAGGATTCTGTGTGCTGTTTACTCATTTTTCAGTTTTGTTTCAAAATCATAAAGTGACTGGACCCTGCAAAGAAAACTAAGAAACAATTCTTTGAGTAAAAGTCATGCCTTATTTTATTAGGCAAAAGTGGTACGGGGGTGTCTTCCCATAGCTACTTTCTTCTATCAAGTCTACTTTAAGATAGTTGACTTCTGGGATCTGGCCAAGTGTCTTTCCCATACTCAATAGCTACCTTTTTGTATTACTAGGAGCCTAACTAGCCTAAGTAGGAGCAGGTGTAGAATTTCTTTATTCTGCCTTTTTGATAAAAGAATGTGGAGTCTTTGTTTTGTTGAGACTGGGAGACTGATGGCACCTAGATGTGCCATTGCTCTGGACCCCGGTTTCTTTCCTGACAAGTAGCTGGTGGTTCATAAATTACTCTCTGATGATTGATGTGTGGGACTAGGTTTGGAATCTGTGCTGGTTAGACACTTTAATGGCTTAGATTTCTTTTTAAGGGATCATCTACCTTCTTTCTGATTCTTTTGATTATCATCAAAGCTCTTTGATAATAAATGTACTTTTTCTTCTAATTGGATGGAAGATTTCTGGGCAAGACCCCAGAGGGAGAGAGTTTTCTTTCCCCATCTGGCCTAAACAGTTATAAATGGATTTTTATGGCTATTTGATTTTTAAATTGACTTTTTTTTGTTTTAGTTGATTTTAGTTTAAAATGTTTTATTTAATGTTTATGTTATAGTTTAATATTTATACACTGTTTTATATTTGGATTACACTATTAATATGTTTTGAATATGGTGATTTAATGCTATTGATTTTACAATGTTGTGTTGTCTTTATATTGTGAGCCATGCAAATAGCCCAGAATGGGCTACTGTAGCAGCATACAAATTAAAATAAGAAATAAATAAATAGAAGGGGGGAAATATCTGATTAAATGAGCTATTAACAGTTAAAAGTAATAGTTTTTTTTAAAAACAAAGTATGTAGTGTTTCAATGAGTTCACAAAAGCTATTTTATTAAAAGATATGGTTTTACCTCTTTTTCTTTTTAAATAATTTTAATATCTTATTATAATTACCTCAGTTTTAGAGTGTATTATGCTAATATTTTATTTTAAAGTTTATGTAGCTGTTGTCTGTTTTTAATGTGTGTATATTGTGTTTGAAATGCCCTGAGGACTTATTCAATAAATTTTGACTGATTGACTTGAACTAAATACTAAGAAACATGATGAAAGTACTTGATTTAGGAATAGGGAGTTGATGCAAATAAGGGATACAACTGTGTTATCAGAATTGCCAGCGTCTGATAATTGCAAATTTTCCCAGATGGACTTGCCATTTTTTGGTTTACCCATAGAAGTCATTTTCTTTTTCTTTTTAAGAAGAAGGAATAAAAACGAATTGAAGACATTCCAAATGAGATCAAATAAACAGTGAAATATGGAAATATACTTAAATATTAAAAACATTACTCCTTATAGCATGGAATTATCAACATCTACAATTATGTTGCACATGCACCATTCTTTTGCTCTAAATGTTGGGTATTTCAATCCAGAAATGCATGAAATGTAGTGACTGGCATACTTAGCCTTTCTTTTTTCTTGGAATATGAAAAGAGTGAGCAAACCAATCATTCCACCCATGCTTGTTCTGAAAAATTAGCCTATTATCTGTTACACTATTAGCAACAACTAATTAAACACATACATATTCTTTTGTTATTTGCACCTGAACAATACCCCATTGAATGTTCAGATTTGCATTAGTGTCATTTTTTCAACTGATGGAATGTGAATTGTAATTTGACTAATGGAATGTGAATTGTACAAAAAGGAATTATGAACTGTGTATGTTATGAAACAGCATTAAGCTCAATTGATCTTAAAAGTGTTCCTTAATAGATCTCTTGTCACACACTCTTCTTGATTGGATAGTGATGCTAAAGCAGACATAGGCTGCAGCAGTTACCTGTTTTCTCCTCCCTTTCCTGTAGTGTCTAGGGTTACTCATTGCATAGTCTGAGATAATCAGAAGACTGATAACACCTTGCCTTGTGTGGAATATCCCAGGTAGGGAGAGAATGCGTGTGGCTTTGAAGATCACTGCTTCTTATCTTATTCATTTGTAATTATTACTGATCATTCAGTGGATTCAGAACACCATAAGGGGATTGGGGAAACATTCCCTTATGGTAGGCAATGCTTATATCTGCTTTGATATTTTAAGGTATAATCAGCATATTGTCTTTAAGTAAACATGCAGCAGAGCAACAGATCTGTGCCCATCAACTCTATTCTTGGGTTTCATGCACTTGATGAAAAATGTATATGATATGTAGATGCTTGGATTCCTGTCTGGATATCTTTAGGATATATAATCCTGCCAAGGAATGGAGATGGGTAAGAAGTCTGTAAATTACGTAGCCTGCATGCATAGGGCTCTTTACATATGTACAGTTTTGAGTTATAAAAAACATCTGAAGATACACTTCTCCATCCACTGAGACTGGGATACTCCACCATTTCAAGAAATTGGATTGACCAGGGTTTGAAGTAGGGGCTAAAGTTTTGTAACTCCAGGACTTGAGAGAAGATTCTATCTACCCACCTGTACATTTTTCTAACTAGTAGAATAAAGCATTTTATAGCTGACCAGGCTGACATGAAAGTTGCATGTAAACTTTAACTGTGGAATGTCAGTGATTTTAAAAAAAAAATTATTTAGGGTACAACCTTATGCATTTTTGGATAAGAAAAAGGACCTACAACTTCCATCAAGCCATAATGGCTGGGGGTGTTGGGACTTCTACAACCTTTTTCTATCTAAACATGTATCTGATTGTGTCCTTAATAATGTATTCAGTTTATGATTATTGTCATTGCATTCAATACTATAGTAGGAAAGATCAGCGCCTTATGGATACTAAGAGTCAAAGACATTGGATTGCACCCTTAGAAATGTTTTTAAATAAATATGGAAAAGTAAAACAGCAGCAGGATGAAATGGATTCCAAGGCTACACTAGATAAGTGAAGCTAGAGCTATAAGAGCATGAGAAAAAAACCATCATCCTCCCCCTACAAAAAAAATTAGGGGAAACAACTGTTCCCTCACCATCTTCTGGAAGAAAATCCCTGGAAGGAAAACAAGACATTTATTTCGTCTTTCCCAGACTGCTAAGCAGATTTCCCTCCTGTTATTTACTCCCTGTCCCCAGGCTTTTGACACTTTAGCACCTAGTATTCATTCAGTGGACCTAGTTTGCTAAATGCTTGAGTAGCTTATTCGTGTGTAGGCTTCAGGGGTACTTATATTGGTGCCACTTACTAGAACCTGCTTTTAAAGGAACGCAGTGTTGACTTCCTGAACAACCCCATGAGTTCAATGATGCATTTAGAGTGAGAACTGAGTGGAGAAAACACAACAAGCAGTGCCAGTTCACAAAAATGTGCAGAGTCATGCTGGAAGATTAAAAATATTTCACATACCATAAACAGGTACAAAAGTGCTGTAATTTAGACAACAGAAAGGTTTTCTTGAGGGAAAAACAAAAAGCTAGCAAAATATTATAGCACAATCAATTTCAATACACACAGAGAAGCTGTCTAAGAAGGTTATGTTCTTGGTTTAAATTTACTCCTGCAGTTTACTTGCTGGTTTGCAAGCATGTTCATCCTTACAGAAAAATCAACTGATAAATTGTCATAGTTAGCTAATAAGGGAAGTCAACACTCACATTGCACAAAGGTCATGAAAAGTGCCAAATGAGGGATAAGTGTGCAAAGTAACAGAGATGTTCAAGCACCAAATGAAATATTCTTACCATTACATATGACTGGATACAGTGCTCTAATTGTTCTTCTTGGAACTTGGCAACAATATCAGTAAGAACCCTGTAAATTAGTGAGTGAACATGTAAAATGATGATGAAACATATATGCTACTTCTCCCTTTGCATATTTAACACTGAACTCTATGAACAGTTCAATTATGTCTGTCTGTCTGTCTGTCTGTCTGTGCAAGACTACTGACATCTGCTGAGAAGTAATTCACATTGATTTAAACTGTACTAGAACCAAAGAATTTTTCAAGCCTGTTTTCATGGGCCAAAAATAAAGTTTTTCAAAAATAAAATAAAAAACTGCATGCAAGTTTTTGATCTGTTTGATTCTGACCATTTGTTGAGAGGAAGGCATGAAAGAAACTGCACCAAAAAACTGTGATAGGGATGAGAATTTGGGAGAAAGGTCTCATGGTACAGGGTTTCATTGCTTACCTTCATTGTTTAAACCCTTGTTATTGAGGGGAACTTTTATGATTTTCCCCTATTCTGTGCTAGCAGCCACTGCAGCTGCTTGGGCTCCTTGGAAAACTGCCTACAGGTCTTAGGCAGCACTCTTTCCTGGGTGCTTTCCAGGGCTGTTGCCTGCTGCATTGCTGAGCACCTGAAAGCAAAACGCTGCTGCTTCATCATCTTCATCTTCATTTTCATCTTTGTCCTCTTCCTGCTGCTCCTCTCCGTTCCCCTTTTCTTCTTTCCCTCCTTTTCCTCCCTCCTCATTGTCCCCCTCTTCCTCTCTTTTTAAAAGGACGTTTAATCAAAGCAAAGAAGCCAAAAACGTCTTTCTCTTAACTCCTGGGCAGGAGCCCCAAGTCAGGAAGGCCTGACTAAGCCCTCTAGGGGAACTTCCCAAGAAGATCAGGCAGTCAGAGAAGCTGCAAGCACAGATTAGGAAAAATGGTTAAAAAAAGTGCCATCTTCAAGAGGATAAGCATGGAAGCCCTGCATGAAGAAAAAATCCTTTGACATTTTCAACATCCCAACAAGAGAAGAAAAACCCTGCCTCTTTCATGTGGATGATTTGGGCATAGCACTAGTTACATGTGTGCAGCTAGAACTGGCTGCTCAGAAAACAGGGAGATAAACAGTCTTCTAATAGTGACAGAAAGCTCCTGTAGTACTGAATGTTGCAGAATTCATTACAGGCTTCACCATCCACTCCTGAATTTTGGCTGAGTGGAGCAGAATTGTCCCTGGCAATGCCAAAACTCATCAGTCCTTCTGGGGGAACACCTGCCAGGAGGGTCTTTTCTGTTGTGGCACCTGGACTATGGAATATGCTTCCCAGGGAGGCTTGCCCAGCACCTACATTGTACTCCTTCTGGCACTGGATGAAGACTTATTATTTTCCCAGGAGTTCTCCCAGGAATTTTAGTTTCGGTCTTATTTAAATTCTGTATTGAATTTTAAATCTTAGTGCTTGTTCTACGTAGGTTTCACTATAGTTCTCATTTTTACTTTATACTGTGGCCTTAACTGTTTAAATTTCTATATTATAGTTTAAGTTTTAAATTGTTTTAAACTGTTGTGAACTGACCATGAAGCCTTCAGATATCATGAGGTATAAAAGTGAAATACGCAAATAAATGCAATGCTTTAGCTTATTTAGCAAGGTCTCAGCCTCTGTGAAGGCAGATGAATTAAAATTCCTCAAGCAGTTTTGCAAGTCAATTGAAAGCTTCCGTGAAATACTCTGAAGCCACAATAAATATATAAACAAAAAGTGTGTTCTAAAAATAACCACAGTTTCCTGCCCATCCTCTCCTCTACATGTGAGGTTTTGTATCAAGCAAAGAGGAATAGGATTTAAAAATGCATGTGAACATGCTGCAAAACAAGTATATGTTTTTAATGTAAAAGATGGCATTGCCATTCTTTGCATTAGTGATCAGAGCTGGATGAAAACAATTACCTGAATGACAAGCAAAATATGAAATGCATACAATAGAAAATAAAGCAGCAGGTACCTAGTAACAGCAGTCGTAACTTCATCCTCTTTATTCTGTACAAGAACCCAGAAGAGCTGATTCATAATCACAGGAAGAAAATTCACAATTACATGGATCTTCTCAATTTTAAGCAAATTCTAAATATAAAATGAAAAAGAAAAACATACATTTACAGGAAGTTAATTTTAGACTGATTCAAGACAGTTGCACATGAACACCATTTTATCAGTGTAGTTACACACTGTATAGTTTTGCACATTTACCTGTGTTTCAGCCAGTATGGCGTGATGATTAGAACACTGACTGGAGAGCTGAGAGACTTGGGTTCTAGTCCCCCCTCAGCCATGAACCTCACTGGGCGACTGTGTGTCCCTCACAGACTCTCAGCCTGTGACTTTGGGTACCTCACAGACTCTTGGCATTGTTCTTGTAAGGATAAAATGGAGCTACATAAGCTGCACTGGATTCCTTACAAGAATTAAAAAGGTGGAATGCAATGTAACATACAATAATAATGCCTCGAACACCTATATTTTCAAAAACTGGTATATGAAGACAGAACCAGAATTGCATAGTAGTTTTTTATTTATTTTATTTATTTATATTGCGATTTATATCCTGCCTTTTTCCTACAAAGGGCTCAAGGCAGCTTACATCATCTCTCCTCCTCCATCTTATCTCCACAACAACAACCCTGTGAGGTAGGCAGGTTGGGCTGGGAGTCTGTGACTGGCCCAAAGTCACCCAGTTGGCTCCATGGCCGAGCGGGGACTCGAACCTGGATCGCCTGAGTCCCAGTCCCATTCTCTTAACCACTATACCACACTGGCTCTCACCAGTAGTTCAAGTACTGAATTGGACAAGGAAGTTCTGTTTTTGAATTCACACTCATCCATAAACCTCACTGGCTGAGTGTGAGCTTCTCACACTTTCACACTTTCTTGATTAGGTTTTGATTTCCAGTTCTGGATTCTTTCAGCTTAGGGTTGTGCTCAGACCTGGTCACGGTGGTATGTGCCCCAGTTACAGCTAGACTGGAAGATTGCAATGCACTGTGCCTGGGACTACCTTTGAAGTCTTCAGAAATTGCAGTTGGTCCAAACTGGATGTCCCAACAATGGTGGAAGTGCAGCTGAAGGGGACAGGCGAAAGAGCCTCCATGCCTAATTTGTACAACTCATGGCCATAGCAGGCTCAGTTGATTGCCTTTATTATGGCTTTTCCCTGTCTGGCAAAATCTTCCCTGCTTAGGATGCCACTTGTGTGATCAGATAGATGAGTCTTTAAGGCCTCTGTTTCGTCTGCTGCACTTGCCCCTGTTTTTTATTCTATTGCACTTTTATTTGGGATTTTACTGTGTTTTGTCCTTCATTTTAATTGTTGCTTGCTGCCCTGTGTCAGAGTGGCGAGATAAAAAATTCCATCCAGTTCCGTCACAACAGCGACAGAATTGATTTGATGATAAACTGTGGTAACCCAATGCCAGTATCCTGAGTGTATGGGGTGTGGGGGAGGGCGGAGAGAAAGAAAGGAAGGAAGCATCATGCTGATATAAATGCAGTGTTCCTCTAGCAGCTTGATCGTGTGTTGTGTGCACTTTGAGGAACCGCTAGAGAAGATTGACTTCCCTAGTGCCAGCAATGAGTTGGAGACTGAGCTATGTAAAATTCACCACAAAAGGAAGGGTTTGGTTAATGACTGCATTGCCTCATGCTGCCACTGACCCCATGCCCAGCTGCTGTTTGAATGTGGAAAACCCAAAGTGAATGACATAACGGCTCAGATTTAGTTCTAAATATTATTCTTACAGGCTGAAAATTTCACTTTTGAATTAAAACACAGAAGTAAGGTCGCTGATCATGTCTTCCAAGTGATATCAGAAATAGTGGTCACCAAGAGAAGATGTTAGTTTTAAATGGGTAGTTTAATAATTATGCAAATCATGCCATTGCTGCTTAGAATAGCAGTAAAGCTAGACAAAACAATCTAGGACAAAGGGATGCATTAATAGTCTTCTACTGACTTTGTGCCCAGGAAACTGGAAGGGCTTTCAAAACAAACTTGTGTCATTTCAATCCATGGTTATTTTCTTGAATTGTCCTAAATTCCCTTGTAAATATCTACTTGCTCGGTCACCAAGGGTGAATAAAAAATAGCTCAGTATCCAGGGGTGCCACTTTGCCTCAACCAGGTCAGTTGCACTCAAGGAGGTGACTGTTTACGCAATGAATGAATTGTCTGGACTGGGACAAGTCAGTGGAGCTTCCTTCCGCAAAATTCACTGACACACGGCATTTCAGAAAGAAGTATTTCCAGTCATTTGGGGTTATTTTAAGAATGGCAAAAGCTCTGGTTGTGTCAGCAATCGTGCTTGCTGGTTCACAGGTTCATGAGGACCCTCATCTATCTATCTATCTATCTATCTATCTATCTATCTATCTATCTATCTACCTACCTACCTACCTACCTACCTACCTGGGAGACAGCTGGGTTATGGCACGAATGGCAATCACAGACATATAGAAGTACATACACGGGATACTAACGCTTGGGTTAAGGGTTTTTATGGGCTACATGTCTTATTTTCCAGGTGTTCTGGAGGTATTGATCCATGTGCCATTCATTATCAGGGATCAGAGTTTTTAAAAGAAAAAATCCTGACAGATATATTTACAAAACAAATGTAAAGTGCAGTGCTACTTAGTTATGTGCATTATCACTAGCTTGTAGATTGCTTCATTTATTTACCTTACAGGAGATAATAAAGTTTGAGGTAGGTGGTTGAGAGAGATCCCTGTTCCTTTTTTGGCACTGCTGGAAAAATCTATTCAGATATGGATCCTAAAACAGAAAATATAAATAAAAGCGCTTAGCATAACATCTGCAGTGCTGACTTGCATTCTTGGGGTGAGTTGCAACGTCAGTGCCTGCAAGTCCCAGCTGCAGAAGCTGATGAGCATCATACACGGAGTGGCAGGGGAGACCTCCACCTCCATACTGCTCCACTCAGCATTTTAGCCAGGCAGCCACATTTGGCCATCTAGCTGGGATGTGCTGGAGAGGAATGAAAGGAGGTTGCAGAGGACACGGGATATGTCATGGCCTGGTCTCTGCATTCTCTTTCCCTACTGCTTCCCACCCACTTTGTCCCCAGTCCAAGAGCATTTTCCTGACCTCAAAGAGGCAGCCACTCTGGTTCTTCCTGCACTGGCTGCTGAAGACACAGAGTGTGGATTTCCAGCTCCAGCCTGGGAGCTTTGTTTCTCACCTTGGATCTGGGATTCCAAAGTATCCTTTGGGCCCCCATATGATGTTGAGGGGACAGAGAATCACTCTCTTAATGAATTAAATGTCAGAATAACATTAATGCCAGTCATTTTGGCCCCTTAAAATAACATGTTCATGCCTGATTTAGTCTTGAACAGATTTGTGGCAACTCTGCTAGATTCCTTGATAATTTGCATGAAAATCAGTTTTTTTCTCTTTTTTATACATTTTAGCGGTACTTGCACACTATCCTTTTTCTGCAAAAGAAAGCATTCAATTTATTTCCTTAGCTATTCACTTTTGCTTTTGGCAATCCTTATGTCTTTATAAATTATGGATGACTAGAATTAGGATGACTTGAATCTTGGATCCTAGGAGTCTTGGTGATTCAATGTATGACGTTAGAGAAGTGATCACAGACTCCCATTTCTTGAGATAAGATTAAAAAGATGCTTACCTGAGTATAAACTGTTGATACAACAAATGAAGACACCTTGAAGAGTGGCTTCCTTCCATCCACCCACTTAATGTCACTTCCACTATGCTGTAAATAAAACACAAATCTCACCAAAAAATCCTAGTGAATGACTTAATTTGCAATATGAAGTAAGTGTGAATATGCTGTTTTTGTAGCTTGTGATAGTATACTGGACACATATTTGCACTTCCGTAATACCCAGACCAATGCCCATATTTATAGAATTATGGTGAATTTTGAGGCTGTGAGGAACTATGTAGACAGAATAAGTGTCATGGATCTTTCTCACCTTGTCTAGAAGCTGAGCACAGTTATAAATAATACTGATTCTTGTCATTAGAATTATACATTTCTATACAAGGGTTTGACAGGCATGACCAAGCTAAGACATTTTTGATATCACAGGCTGCTGCATATAAACCTTGAACCAACTTCAAAGAATAATTAAACTTACTTGCAGGTGACCAGAAGAGATGTATTTGGCCACTTTCTAAGTGAGGTTGGATTCACACAACAACCCACGATTCAACAAAACCCCACTGTTCAATGTCAACCCACACTCAACCCATATCCTGCTTTGTTACGCTGTATGAAGTCATCCTTTATCTTAATTATTGGTTTAACTATAATTTATCACAATATTATCTTGTAAATTGCTTTAGGATTCATTTATTTTTTATATGAAAAACAGTATATAAATTCTCTCAAATCACTAGATGCACAAATATGCTAACTCAGAAGATCTGTCCACTACCAAAAAGGGTGTTGATTCACATGGGTGTTGATTCACAAGCACACACAGACTCACCATTTTACATAAGAAGCAGTATTTATGAATAAGTCCACATTTTATTTTATTAACCTTTATGTTATTAAGGTACGAACAACTAACAATATTGTAAAGGTACTCCAAACATCTTAAACTTTAACATTATTAAGTGCTTTGAAAACAATTGAATACTACATAATACCTTTCCAGTTGCAGGATCCTGAAGGCTTAGATAACCAGGAGGCAGACTGGTTGCCACTGGTAGGTTATGATCTTGAGACATTAGCTGGTCATCTTTCAACAATGGTAGCCAAGCATATCCCACTGCACCAAAAAGCAGATATTAGCCTTTTGGGGTTTATTCAAATAAAATGGAGCAATATCAACCAGAAAATCAAATCTTATCCTAACAACTTTCTTGGCTTACTTAAGCAGAAGCAACAATGACAAGAACAACAAATGTCCTAAAAGCTGGGCCTAAACTGATGATAGGCATACATCAAATTGAGGCAAACAGTCAGAACAGAAATCAAGTATAGGTACCTGATGTTTCCAGGGCCTCTTTCTTTTTGGCATTAGCTTTTGCATTGATGTCACAGGTGACATGATAAAATGAAAACAGAATGTGGTGTTTCTTATGGAGCTGAGTAGGCAACTCAATTTTGATCTGAAATGCAAAATATGATATTTATCTTCAATTTAAAGGATTACAGGAACAGAGAGAAAGAGGCAGCATGGCCGGATCCTAATTACAAACCTACTATTCTTGTTTCATTGTGCATTGGAGCTCTGACGGCTCTGTTTATCAGGCTGCTGCTCCATTCCTTTCCATGCTATAGCACATGCTATGCATATAATAGTGACATGAATATAAAGTTCTGCACCATTCCATATTCCAGCTGGAATACTTTGCAATTGTTAAACCAGTGCATATGATCAAATAGCTCGATACATGTTACAAATTAAAGAAAAGGAAAGAAAATGGCCACATGAAAATGGCCAATTGTTTACCAAGTCAAGAGTGGGTGCACATAAACACCAAACATATAGCCACTGAAAATGTTATATTTCAGACTGATATTAACAGTCCTGTTTTCAAATCCACCTTAAGAAATCTATTTATTACAGTAGTATTCAGTAAAAGAAAATATAGACTGACCTCATCATAGAAATCAGGATTCTGCGAATGATGTAGCACAGCTGTATAAGCTGCAGATGTAAAGAGGGGTCCACCAGGCTTCCCATAGATACACTGTTTAAAGAGACCTTATTTTAGGATGTGTGGATTGTATCAACAGGAGCTAATAGCTTGTGGTCATCAGGGCTTTTTTTGTGGTAGAACGCACCGGAACCGCGTTCTGGGACCTTTTTTTCAATGGGTTTTACGAAGTGGTTTTGGTGTGGCAGATCAGCAGCAAACATCATTAACATAGTGCCTGCAGGCTGCTATTGCGTCTGCGATCTGCCATCTGATAGTAAGAGATAGCTGCTTGGGATGCTGCTCCGATCTGCTATCTGATAGTGAGAGATAGCTGCTTGGGATGCTGCTCCGCTTCTGATTGGGATTGGGAAGCTTCTGACATGAGCTTCCGAACCCTTTTTTTTTTTTTTTAACAAAAAAAGCACTGGTGGTCATAGTCAGAAGGCTGTATCAGCCTGAATTTTCACAGTATATTCTATGCTATCATAAACATGTTTAGGCAGTTGAAGTAAACTGTCCGTAATATGGGAAGCCACAATAGCCAGAATCCAAAGAACTGTGAAACTGTTCACAGCCACAGTTTCTCAAATAACCACCCCACACGTCACATTGCAAATTACTTTAAAGGCAGTTCAGGGCATGCCATGAGGACCAGATTTCCAAAGGAAAAAGGTTGACAGCACACAAAAGGTGGTGGATGACCCTAATTCAGCTTCTTGGATTCCAGGTCCTGATAGCAATGAAGGGTGCATTCACAGAGGGAAATATCCTGTAATACAGAGAGTATTCACAGCTCTCTCTACAAGCATTAGTTCATATTTTATAAATGGACACTGATAAGGATCAATCCTGCATCATCCAGGGTGCCCCTTTTATCACATCAGGCACTGGCTTTTTCAAAAATCCTTTTAACAGCAATACTGTGGAACTGGCAATTTCCACCCATAACTGTTATTACACTGGAATGTTAAAGGATCTAGACACCCCACATTGCAAATGGGATCCATCTTTCCTCACCTTCACTGGCTTGGAATCTTCTTCATCGGAACTTTTAAATTCAATACACACTGTGATATTCCGTGCCTATAATGTAAAGGTGCAAATGGAAATCATTAGCCCATAAAATTACGTGAAGATTAAAGATGGGGTTTGTTCCAGATGTGAATGTGAATCCAGCAGAGAACAATTTGGAAATATTTAACTTCATGTCAGCTGGATTATGTGAATGATACAGAAGGCGGTCTTTCTAGCTTCTGGATGTGCCTTGGTATAATTTACTTCCAGTAGATGTTAGTATGCAAAATGACCTTTTAAGGTTAATTGCAAAGGCCTAAGGTGGCAATCACGGTTCTATACCTCCTGTATGCTTAAATGTGATTGATTTCAGCACGTCGATGTGCCCTTGCTTTGAAGCACGTCCTACTGAGTTCAGTGAAACATATTTTAATGAAACTATGTTAAGTATGAGCCTTGATTCCATTAAATTGTAGCTGCTTCTCTGTTGCCATTAGCTACCACTTAAGAAAATGACAGCACATTAACTTCAATTGAGAATTTAAAATAAATATAATTTTTAGATTGAGCAAAAAGAAAAGAAAAAGACAGGCATAATCCACGACAAAACTGCACTATGCCAGTCTAAATACAGTCAACAAAATCAACAGGACTTATGTTAACATCAATGCCTACATATGACTGGGGTTGAAAAAAGCATGGGGTCAGATGAATACTGCACACATAACAAATCAATCCAACTGAATTTGAGGTAACTGGCTGGTTAGTAGGAGCACAGTCAACTTTCAATGTGCAGAGAAGCAATTATTCAACTGCTTTAACCCAATCAGAAGCTTCCTGTGAACTGCTGAGTCTGAGAAGTAACTGAAAGCATCACAACCCAATGCATTTTCCAAGGCACTGAAAGCACCTGCACCCTCCAGTCAAGGAATCAATATTTAGTTTGCAATCCGCAGAGTACTTACTGGGTAGTAAATCTCATTGAACTCAGTCGGACTTACTTTTGAGTAAGCATGCTGAGGCTTGCTCTGTTATGCCTATTGCCCTCCTGATGGACATACCTTGTTGAAGCATTTTTGGCTATCATATTTCAGATGTTTGGGATAGATATAGATTTGGTTTTTATATATTTTATGAGTCTGGGAGTACTTTGTAGATTCTTGGACAAATTCCTCCACTTCTACTGTTGGTTTATGCTCCTTGATATCATTAAATGGCTTTATTGGAATAAAAGATGATGTTACACAATCTTGAGAAAGACAAAAGAGAAAAAGGAATAAAGCCATTAAGTCTTAAAGTTATAGTACTTTAAATTAGAGTTTATAATCTAGAAAGCCCAGTGGACTAGAGCTTCATATACCCTTCCTGTGCTATAAACAGCAATATCATTATATCAGTTAATGAACAATCCAACCAATGAAGACTTCCTGACCTAAAATGTAAGGCAGCATACAATTCATGTCCCTCTACTAATAGATATCTGTTAGGGGACTATAGAGAGGGTGATTTTCAGCATTTTTTCCTCCCATTTGGCCATCTCCCACATTCTTCTGTAGGATCTTACAATCCTCAGGTACAGGCTGCATGCAAAAATTGAAAGTCTCTTATGAATGGCATCAGCAGTTCTGAAGAATTAACATCTCTTTCCATAACACAAGTTTATGGGAGAAAGTACGAGTTATTCAACCTTCATCTTTTTCCACTTCTATGGAATGTGCACTGCCCTTGCATGCACTTTTATTGACCACATCTGCTGTGTAACAAGCCTTCAGATGCATGCCAATAGAACAACTCATCTACCTATCTATCCCTTTATCTATCCATCCATCCATCAGCAACCACAGAACCAATGAAACAAACATGATTAAAACACATTCCTTTTTTCTTAGTTTAATTTCTCATATTAATACTTAGTAATAGCACATTTTAATGATTATAAAATGAAATCCTACTTGGGTGCTCCAAAGGTACACAATCAACTGTGATTTCTAAACTGCCTGGGATGGTCTGAATTTTATTTATCTTCTCTGTTCTGCAAACATAGAAAAGATAACATTTTAGACAGCTGACACTGACAGAGTAAGTAACAACTGTACTGTGAACTCCAGTTATAAAATAATTAAAGAACAGCACAACCCTATAGTCCCTGATAGAACACCCCAGGGACAAGATATAGAGGATCCCCTCTACCATGGCTATGTATATGGCTACAATGTTTGGAGGGAAAATCAGAGACCATATCCTTCCCTCTCCTCATCATAGCCACTGCAGAAAGCCCACTGGTGCCTGCTCTTCTGAGGCTGCAGTAGTGATGTTGGAAGGGCTTGGGGAAAAGGTGGTAAAGCAATGGAGAAGGAGAGGAGGCAGGAGGGGAAGGAAGAGAGACCAGGATCCACAGATCCAAAGCCTATTTATCATTTATTGTCTCCAGAACAAAGCAGATGAGTTGAGAGGTTCATCTAGCTGAAATGGTCAAGAAAAAGAGGAATGGGAAGTGTTTTTGCTCCATCCTCCTCCTCTTAGACTGGCTGCTGCTCACAGGACTTAGGATAGACAGAGGGAGCCCTCTGTCTGTTGGATGGCCATTCCCTAGAATTGCATGTGCAACAAAGAATAGGGCCAGCTGTAGCCAAACTATAGCGAAATAGCATTCTCATATTCAAATTGAGGAAAGGTGAATAAGAAAAAAACCAAACCCAGTTCATGCAACCTTATTTCTGCTACTTGTGCTAATAGCTGTTGTAATTGCCTGCCTTGCAACAGCAGGAAATACACTCTACCTTACTTCTGTGTTGCCTCTGAATGGATTCAGAATCCGCAGGTAATAATGAGGGGATGAGGAAAGGAGAACCACACTGTTCAAAAGTATCTCAGTGGCAATTTTGGAAGCCATTATTAAGGCTGTGCTTGTTAATCCTATATAACATGCCTAAGTGAGGGAGAATCACTTCAGTGTTAGTCACAGTGAATACAACCATTTGGCCTCCAGATTCTCCTTTCCTTAACCTAGGAGGAACACTGTTGAAAACACTAAATTTGTTGTGCTATCAACACCTGCGAGGGTCCTGCATGACTCATCAAGACTGAGCAGACAACACACAAGCCTCATCTGCTTCTTATTACACAACAAAAAAGCCTGCAGATGCGGGGGGGGGGGTGTCTTCTTGAATATAGGATGAAATAAATAATAAAAAAGAATTCTGAATAAAGACATTGCATCTAACCAATAGCAACCAATAAGGCTTTCCGCCATGAAATTTGTTCATACATATTGAATCCTCATGCTTTTTCCTTGCTTCTGCATAAGTTAATTTCATGCAGCACTGCAATCAAGTGGCCATAAAAGTTGTTTCTATATCAAACACCTCTCCATTTTTCTTGGAGAGCTTTGCTCAAGGTTCAGCTTGCATATAACAGACTAACATGAACACTATTCTATATAATGTGCTTATTTTGTTTCCTTTATGGAAGCAAAACCATTAATATAAAATAATTAATACAATATGCTAAAGTCCTAAACACACCCAAGCAAGGCTTCCTTACCTTCTGTATTCTGTTATTAGTTTCATTAAGTCATCTGTTGAAATTTTGTTACTTTCTTGCCTGAACAAAGGTGAGAACCGTGAATCTCGGTCTATATTTCCTTGATTGTCCTTAAAAACTGGCCTAGAATAAATATATTATATGACAATCAGTCACTAAACCATCACTGATACAATTTTTAATACTCTTAAAGACACACAAGACATTTATCCTCAGGAAAGCAAAAGTTCCTTTGCTACCAGATACCTACTTCAGCTACCTTTTTACTAGTTTCATCTTTTGTGAAAAAACCCATCATCCTGAAATTAAATGTTACTGCTTTGGATCTTTCTTTCATCAAGTGATGCACATTCAAGGTCTTTCAGATAGTCATTAACCAGATCCAAATCTCCTTAGCTTTAGCAAGGTTACTGCATCATTTTTCCTCACTTTGTGCACAGGGATTTAAAACCTCCACAATAAAGAACAGGCATTTAACAATAGCAAGAACTACCAGCAGAATGACAAAGATGTCCTGGTAATATGAATACTGTATAAAGGCATCTGCTCAAATCATGAAGTGTGTTGGTAAGCTACCTTGGGAAAGCAGTAGGTATTCCTGAAAGCCTATACATACACCCTGAAAGGTGGTATATAAATTTCTGAAACAAAACAAAACAAAATTAATTCGTTGTGAATTAGACACTGATCCAGTGTAGGATCAAGCTGTGTCACTAGATAACCAGTCATCCTGTGCTATGGGATTCAGAAGAATACCTGCCTCTTACTGGCAATTGAAATTACAGGGCAATACAGAACAGCTTCTTAACACACGAATCGGCTTGAAATGTCATAAAAGGAGGCCTTGAGTCCACCCACTCTGGAAGGCAAGAATGAGGAAGAATCTCTGCTGTGGTATCTTCAAATTGGAATGTTTTTCAGAAAAGTTCTTCCAAGAAAGTTCCATTGTCAGGTGGAAACTTTCTACCAGCCCAGGCATTCCTGCTTACTGAGCTAGCTTGAGTGTTTTTATGCTTTTGGCTAGGTTTCATTATCAGGCTATAGACTACTGCTTTTGAAATTTTATTGTTTTGAATATTGGATTTTATTGTATTTGATTGTATTGTTTTCGTGTCTATGCTGGGAGTCTTGTGTTAAAAGTGAAGGGTACATGGATGAATTTACTAAAGTCATACATAAGTATTAGCTTCTTTTGAGTGTATGAGAATTTTATCTATTTTCCTTGCATTTTCCTTGCCTCACAGCTCGCTATTTCCTTTGATAGACAGATTCTTGACTTTTCCCAGGGTCTTTGACCTTTCCCCAGTTTTTCCTCTTTATCTTCAAGAGTAAAAGCTGAAGAAAGCAGCAAAAAAGAATAACTCATAAGTAGCTTACTTGTATGGAACTTCTTCTAACAACCCTAAAAGTATACATAAATGCATTTTAAAGTTATTTTACTAACTCAAGTCATTTTCCAATGTATACCACACATACTGAAATGGTTCCAGAAAAAGTGTGTTTTAAAATTAAAATATTAAAAATGTTAGAAAAATGTCCTGTCAAGGCACTACTTTGGGGACAAGTAATTGTTACTTACTTTGGTTGTGTGGGGTGTTTTTGTAACCCCATAATAAATCTGTATCTGGTAAAGTAAATGTTTCCTTGATGAGATCCCACAGCTTTACCCACATCCCCTCTTTCATGTCCTCATTCCTCATGACTGAGAGAGGGAGTTTAGTTTTACACAGCACTAGTTCAGTATTTTGCCCAAACATCATTTTGTATTTTGTATCAACAATTGTTAGTATCAACAATTATTTGTTGATGGAAGCCAACTTTGTAAGCAAAGGCTTGAAGTTAGCTTGTATCAGTCCAGATGACAGCACAGGTGGTAGTTATGCAAAAGTAGAAGTGAAATTTCCAAACTCCTCTGGGCAGTGGGTGAGAGAATGGGGATACACAAGCTGAAAGCACTTCATTTCGGTGAATGGGGCAGCATAAAAGTTTACTAACTAACTAAATAAATAAATTTATGGCTTGCTAAAGGAAACTATGGTTTAGCATGACATCTTACAGTACCAATTTTGAAAATAAATGAGATAGGAAAAGTGCCTTATTAGAGTGAGCTGCTAATTAGTGAATTCCTAAGTTGGGCTAGCATTCTTTATTTTAAAGCTGCAAGCTCTTTATGTTCTGATCTCCCACCAGTGGAAACTGGAAAAGCAACTGGATGGGCAGATATATGAGCCATAAAGCAGACATTAATGCTGCACTGTTCTGCAGACTGGGTTCTATTTGAATGAGAATAATGGAATGGGAGGAAGAGGGATATATGGAAAATATTTCACTGGGGAATCAGTCTTCCAAGTACAAATCATATTTGTAAACTCTGGCAGCTGTGTAGGAATATGAGAAAGGGAAACTGACTTGTCATATTACAATTCTAATGTATGCTATAATTATTATCTCTTGGGAAATCATACAGAGCAACAGCCCAAAATCTAGGACAAATAAGCATCTTTTGTGACATAAAAGAAGGACAGTTTCGGCTGCAAGGCTGAGAAATTGTCAGATTTTGGGTAATTCAAGAGTATGTGAAAATTATACTCCAGCTGTCTGTGTCTGCTTTAAATTATAATAGATTTTTGAAAAAGCATATAAAACAGGAATAGTGCTAATGCCAGAGATTAAAGAAATGGAAAGCACATTCACAGTCCAAGATTTCTGCTTTTAATCATAGCTGAGCCATTTTTTTGTACAGCACATTGTGTGTATGGAGTGGAAAAATCTATTTATAGACTGGTAAGATTATTGGATCAAATTCCACTTTTTTATCCCAAATTCAGGAGAAATTGCCAAACTACAGGAAATATACATTCAATATATGAATGATGAAGTGATTCAACAGTGTTGAAGCTGTCCTGTGTCTTGTTCAGAAGCTGGCTTTGCAGCCACCCACTGGCCCACACCGCAGAATTGTAATTTGCATTTTAAAATGTCATTGGTGTTTGTGCATATATATAATCAATTAATCATGAAGTGTAGAAACTAATGTTTGCAACACAGATTAATGGCTCATGAGAAGCAGCAGGAGGGTTGTGGGTTTTTTGCTTTTTGCTTTTTTTTTTAGTTGAAGCCACAACTACCACCACCATCTTCCTGTTACTTCCTCTGCATAAACTGAACCTTAAAAGGAAAAGGAAGATGACAGCTGCTGCTCCATTTACATGACAGGAGAAATGGTGTTGCATCTGCTGCCTCTCATTTGGAAGCCTTTCCAAGGAAGATGTCTCCATGCTATACATCCATCTCTGTGTGGATGACAGCCAGTTGTCACAGATGGCAAAAGGGTCATACAATTGTTTTCTGACTGTAGTATTTTTATTCTATTCAGACATTCAAAAAAATACACAGGGTCATCCACTGTGTAGGGGGGCACAGGGTGACATGAAATGCTTTCATCCCATTGTTCCCATGCATAGCAGCTCTCTCCCTTCCACTTCCAACGGTTACACACTAAATACAAAGTTCTGGAGGGAGCTTCTCTATGTGCTGCCAGCATGTGCAATCAGGGTTCCTAATCTAAGAGACTTTTAAGTGTCAACACCTGAACATGCTTTAAGTTCTCCTCTGGACCTTTGCACTCAACTCAAAGTCAGGAATGCAGCCAGTGTGTGTCAGAACATGTGGGATGCTCTTTTGGTCCTATGGAAAAAGTAGTGCCCACTGGGGAAAAGGATTTGATGACAGTGGGGGAGCTTGAGGAATGCAAAACACATGCTCTGGGTCCACATGTGACCTGTGGGTTATGCTGCATAACTTATGCATCCTTGCCTTACACAGTTTGGGCCTTCCTGCATTCTTATGTATGCCTAAATAAGGCAGTAGAAAATGATATATTAAAGTGTAGCCTTCAAGCCTAGTCTTCTCTGTGGAATACCCATTTCTAGGGTAGGAGTCATTTTTAGTGAAAAGGATTCAGTCTTGTGAACCTTGCTTTGCATTTGGATTTTTTTTTTTTTTTTAGATGTAAACACACGTGTTATTTCTGCTTGCACACATTTATGGTCTGCAGTTGGTAAAGTTCAGTGCATTTAGTACTAGCATATAAAATTGAGGTAACCATGTCTAAAGGTTATCAAACTGTTGTCCTGCAGTTTGCTGTATGTCATGTCAATTAAAGGGCTAGATTAGAGTAAATTTAATTGAAAAATGCCATTGCCAAATTAAATGGCAGCACCTGTAAAGCACCTGTAAATCATAAAATTTCTTTATGATTGTAGCTAACCTACCATCAACTCATTATGTTATTGTTGCAAGAGCACTAATGGAGAATGGGCATAGTAAGAAAAATGCTGCGTGGAATATGCAGGGCCAAATTACTATTCTTTGTGCTAGAGAATAACCTTTCATTGGGATGGACTGGCAAGTAAGTGAGAATATTAGTTTTGTTTTCTGCCTTTATAGTCCAATCCCTTAAGTTTCTTTATAAATTCTACATTTCATTGTAACCTCTGTAGATATACTAGCAGTACACATACAGACTTCATTCAACATTAAAGGTAAAACTGGGAAAATAAGTTTGGCATATTCATTGTGCTTTGTTCATAGTTGAATTGTCGCTTTGTTATAATTTCTGAGAAGCTCATAGGGTGTTTATACTGAGCTGTCTTGAGCTGCTCCTATAATAAAGCTATTATTGTACTGGTTTGTTAAACTTTCTCCTTTCCTTAATGGAGGTCTTCCAAAATTTTAGAAATTTTAAAATTTCACTTCTCCTAATGACCATTATTTGTCCTGCTCTTTCTTTCCTGTGTTCTGCATTTCTTGGCCCTTTCAGCAGCACACAGCCATCTAAATAGGGAAATTGTTATTGTTCTACCTCCTAGTTTGGAGTGGGAGAAGACCAGCCCCCCTTGAAGTCTTTAACAGTATGATAAATGGCTACCATCAACATTTATATAGGCAATTACATACCGCACAGACCAAGCAAAGGGCATCCGATATTTTCCCAACTTGCTGCAGAATTGTTTGTTGGATTTTAGCACCTTCTGTGCCCACTAGGCAAAAACAAATGGACAAACATTAATTCCATGAAGAAAATAATCAGAGATCCCATAAATATACTATAAATGCTACTCTCCAGAATGATCAATTGAAACTTTAATTATTCACAAGAAAAGAATTATATTAACAATATAACTTTTGAGTTCCTGTGATATATTCTACCAGTGAATCATCACTGTATGATAACAGGAGGAGGAGGACTTGGCTGGAGTCAATGCCAAGGTGTTAGACTGGGATGGGAAATTTGTGTTCTCATCTTCACTCAGCCATGAAGCTCACTAGTAACTTTGAGAAAGTCACTGACTCTCAGCCCAGCCCAGCCCAGAGTTATTCTGGGCATGACATGGAGAGGAAGTTATGCCTTGGGTTCTTTGAGTTCTTGCTATCATTAGCAATTTCATTCTAAGCAGCCCATTAGCTGAAGCTCTCTGGGCTGTTCCGGGTTGCTATTAAGATAAAACAGAGAGACAGGGTAAGTAAACCACCTTTGTTTCCTTGCAGGAAACAGAAGGGCTATAATTACAGGAAATAAAGCAAAAATAGTCAGCCCCCTTGTTTAATGCCAGAAATCCAGAGCTAGAGCATCCACAACAGATGGCTGCCTAGCCTCAAGTGGAGCCCACCCACCATCCTAGCTACTTGGTTTCATTATGCGGATGTTCACTAATGTTCCTCCAATTATATATTTCAATGAACCCAGGTTATTTGTGCGGGTGTGGGGAAGAGATCTGTAAAAGCTCCAATTCATAGCCATGCAAATTAAACCAATTAGCTACCACCCTTTCCCTCATTATTGAGATTTCTACTGCAGATTGCATTGCCTTTTCTGTAAATTGGTTATTTCCATGAAAGGAAATGAAAGTCCTCTTGCTGGCTGCAAACACATACTTATTATTTATACAATTAGGAATTCACCAGGGTTCCCCTGTGACAGTTTTTCACTCCAGTGGTCAAATTTTCCTTTAGGAGATGAAAGGCATGTAATCTCTTGATTGTGTTACCTTGTTGGAATCTGGGTTTCTTATATATGGTTCTGCACTGGTGGCAATATTTCCCATCAGAACCTTTTCAATTTTTGCCACCAAAACGATTTCAGAATGAGGATTATTTATGGAGAAAATTGCCTGGAGATAGGAAAGAAACTCAGTAAGAATAAACAATGCAGAGGTAGAAACAATTTTATTTAATAGATGAAGGTTGCTATGATCATAAAGCACAGAGAAACTGCTGACTGTGCCCCTTCTTTAAGGGACAGGCAGGAGGAAGCTGTGTCTTGGACTTCATATTGTGGCTGCCTAGCTGGCTGAGTGGTATGGGAGGATCCAAAAATATCAAAGAGCTGCTCCACCCTCCATAAGCTTCAATCAGAAGCAAAAGTGGCAGAATTGGGAGTGATACTCTTGACTGTAGTTTCCAAAACTCATTGAATGCATTGGTTGTGAGAAGTGAGGATTTGGTTGGTAGGTAAGGTGTGTTAATACAACTAAGCAGCTTAACACTAGGTTGCAGCTTGTAGGCACAGCACAGGTAGAGCAAAGAAATGGCAAAAGCATATTTGTAACCACTTTGCAGCACTCTGGCTCTATTGAGGAGAAGGGTGGAATGTTCAGACCAGCTCCTGAGACTAATTGTTAAGGAATTGGAACAGGAAGCTGGAACAATGATTCCTGGAGCTCCATCATCTCATGGAAAGGGTTGATTGTAAGGAGCTGGCTTCAAATAGGAGAGAATATCTTAAGATAGAAGTGGAAGTGTGATAGCCTGACAAAGATGGAAAGAAATAGCTTTTCTAGCCACCATCACACCCGCACTGTGAGGGACATTTATTCCTGTTATAGGTAAGCTGTACTGCTAAGCATAATGGGGTAGTTCATCCCATATATTGTCCCACATCTTTGTGTGGGTTTGGAGGCCAAGCTCCAGGAGCTGTGCTCCTAAGGGCAAAGGCAGGTCATTTGCACTTTTGCATAATCTGAATGTAATTAGTTTATGTAATAAGTAAATAACAATGGTAATGACAACAACGACTAAACTTTTCCTTTAGTTGTTTCACTGTTGCTTTGGACAGTCATCACTCAAACTAGGGGTGATTACACAGGTGAACTGAACACTGACACAGTGACATTATATGAAATTTGTTTCATTTATCATTTTGGTGTGGTGGCAAATGTGGCATGGTGGTTAGAGTGTTGCCCTGGGACTTGGGAGATCTGAGTTTAATTCCCCCCAATCTATGGCGCTCCTGGCTTGTTACTGACCCTTAGGGTAACCTAATTCACAGGGCTGTTGTGAGGATAAAATGGAGAGGAGCAGGACCATGTAAACTATGCCTTGAATTCTTGCAAGAGTTTAAAGGTCAGTGTATAAATACAATAAATAATAATTTAGAATTCTGCTGTAGTTTTTAAAATGCATACAATAAGTACCTGTTTTGGATACTTCAGCCACTCTTCTGGAAATCCCTTGACTTGTGGTTCTTCTTCTTTGGTGCCAATAGTTTCAACAGCTCCATTTTCTAATGAGGGCGAAGAGCCTGACACCATCTGTCTAACAAGAGCATGATTTAGATCCACGTGGAAGTCTGCAGAGAGCTTTCTGTTGTCTCTGATGTCAAAAAGAGCCACACTCACAAAAAAGGGCTCGATCTGGAGGCAGAATACAGAAACAAAAAGAAATAAAATTGAAAATAAGAGTATAGCAGAATATAGCAAGCTAGTACAATCAATCCTACCCATTTCTATTCAGAAATGTCCCATTGAGCTTAATGCAACTAAATCTCAACCGTACATGAAAATGTGTTCCTTCAAATGCTGTTGGATTGCCTAGTCTAGCTAAGTCTGATAGGTGAGGTAGGCCAACAGTATTTGGGAAGCCACACATTCTTTGCTCCAGAGTTAGTCTGATTGGTATACAATCGACTAAGGCTTTAGGTAATCAATGGATAAAGGTCAGTTTTAATTTGTGAGTTTACTTAATCAGTTGGAGTTCTTTGAGAGCATCAATAAGAATGTAGGCAGGTATGATCCAGTAGGCATTGTTTACCTGGACTTCCAAAAGGCCTTTGACAATGTCCCTCACCAAAGGTTTCTGAGAAAACTGAAATGTCATGGAATAACGAATGGAGGGGGGGTGTCTTCTTATGAATCACTAACTAGTTAAAGAAAAGAAGACAGAGGGAGGAGAAAATGGCAATTTCTCAAAAGAGAGAGATGTTAACCAGCGGACTCCCACAGGGTTCTGCATTAGGACCAATACTTTTCAACCATTCATAAATGATCTGGAATGAGGAGTTGGTAGTAAAGTGGCTAAATTGCTGATGACACTAAACTTTTTAAGATGATTAAAACCAAATGGGATAGTGAGGTGCTCCAAAGGGTTCTCTCTAAACTGGGAGAATGGGCATCAAAATGGCAAATGCAGTTCAATATAAACCAGTGAAGAGTAATGCACGAGGCAAAACATCCCAGCTTCAAGCTGAGGGAATCTGAACAGTGACTGAGCAAGAAAAGGATCTTGTGGAAGTAGTGGACAGCTTCATGAAAATGTTGGGCCAGTGTACAGCTGCAGTGAAAATGAATACTTTCTGGATATAAACCCTGATGTGACCAGTGCTTGCACTTATTATACCATGTACTTATAGCACCCAACAAAATAAACTTTTATTAAAACCATCAACAGGATTCCTGAACTGTTACTTGTCTTAAATCCACACAAAAATCAATACTTCAAAACTATTTTTATTGTTCTTCAGTGTTTTCAGCATAAACATTTCTCTTCTGCTTGATTTTCCCCTACTTTTTATGAATGAATTAGCAGAATAACAAAAATGAAAATGGCACTCTCATTTTCCCTTCTTCACTCCAAGCTTCAGAAGTGAATTCAGTCAGTCTCCTTGGGAAATAAAACAAGGTCTATATACATATCTATCCTCACCTCTGCTTCAAACTTACATTGGTAATTGGGTCATTTTCATTATCGGAAACACAGGCTTGAAGATTCAGACTAAGAGATGTACATGTTATCATGACCCGCTTGGCATCTTTCTCTTCAAAAGGTCTGAGTAATGCATTTGTTCCTATTAATTCCTTTCTTTGAGGAATCAAAGCCTGGGACACAGACAATGAGATTATTCATGATTTGAAGTCAGTATAGATACCATCAACCTGAGAAAACCTAGAATAGACCTATTTAAAATATATGGGGGAAGATCAGTGACCCTGTGACTGTCAGCAATGCATTCCTACACTTTGATACTAGTTTCTCAAGTGAAGATCAATGTGGACATGCATGCTAAGGAAAAACAGTGGAAAATGCCATGGTAAGCCACCAACAGAACAGGGATAGTTGGCATATGGCCCACAGGCTGCATCTGCTTTCTAGTTCAACCCTTGTTATCATTTCCACACTGCTGAATTCAGTAGAGTCAGTAATAGCAGTGAGTTAGGAAATCAGTGATTTTATAGTACTGCAAATGCTTAAAGGGTCAAGTGTAGCTTGAGAACAAACTACATTATCTTCTTTGTCCACTCCATAGAGGTCTGACACTGAACTTTGGTGGCAAGCCACTGGTGTCTTTTCCGGGGTCACCGTGGGGTGCAGCCTAAAAATGGAGCCAGGGAGGAATTTTCCCCAGTCCCCTCTAAGGTCTCTACTCCTGCATTAGCAATATTAAAATCTCTTTAAGGTAATCATATATGACAATTTAAGTAGTATTAGAATCATACTTACAACAATATCAGGATCTAGGGAGAACAAATTTAGTCGATCCATATTCCGAGATGCTCTAACCGTTTCTTCTGTTTCTGTGAGGTACTGCAACAACAATATATTCTTATTCTGCAGATAAATGTCTTATCACCTCACATGATTTAACACTATTTATGCTTCTTAACTGAAAATTGAGCTTCACAAATAAAAATCGGTATCTAATATGGAAGGTGAGCCAGGCAGCATGTCAGTGGAACATATTTTAACCATCCAGAGAACTTTAGCTATAGGACAGTATAGAAATGCAATCCATCCATCCATCCATCCATCCATCCATCCATCCTATCTGTCCTTCTTTTGCTTTCTGTACCAATGCTAGCATCCCCACAGAAGTCAGAGAAATTTTCCCCCACTGCCACAACTGGAGCTGGAACAGAACTAAAACTTTCACCTGTTAAATTGATCGTCTAAAAACAGAACTGAAACTAGAACTAGAAGGTAAACTAAACAGAACTAGAACTGTCAAGAATGCTCAAATGCACTTCCTGATTTATTTTGTGGAATCCATTTCAACAAAATTGAGTATGTTTACTATATAGCGCTGAACTGAAATACCAAGTAAAAAACATAGGCAACTCTCCGTAATGCAGAAGTGTGCATGCAAATTGTAGCAAGCAATTCAAATTTATATTTGCACAATCTGATTTAGACAACCCTAAACCTTGAATTTTTAAGCTATATGTCTTGCATGTCACTTTTCATGGCTGTAATTTTAAACCCACCTTAACTGTGAAGCCAAAATTATTTCACCTGCTTCAGTATAGTTTCCTGACCATTACAAGACTATGTATGCATATATTTTTTTTACTTCTATATCACCCATCACTAAAAGTTTCTCTGGAAGAGTTCCAAATAAAAGCTAAAACCATGTAGAAAAAAAAACCTAAAATATAGAAACACAATCTGAAGCAGCTGAAATAGCATCAGAATAAAACCAAACTTGCAATAGTACACACCTGAAACGTGGAAAAAAAAAGCAGTAGAAAGTCTGGGTAAATAAAAAAAGTCTTTACCTGGTACCCAGAGAACACTTTAAAGGGACTAAGTGAGGCTTCTTGGGGACTTTAACAGTGAACAATATTCTGTGGTTACTATTGATATGGAAATATCTAGTGTTACCCAAATCAGGCAGGTGCATTCAAGTATGATACACATTATTCCAAATTCTATGCAAACACAGGTTAACTACATAGGTGGCCAAAATATGGTGGTTTCTAGGTAGGTTATCATTCACTCTCACTGACAAGTCTCATCTCTTCACCCATTTCTGTGGCTCTGTGCTATGCATAGCCTTGTGCCAAGTTGGCAGCTGTTCCCTGCAGTAATGTGTACGGCATCACAGTCAGAAGAAAGGCATTTGGGGCCATTATAACACTTCATCTGCTTGTTGTAGGGACCACAGATGCAAATGTGCTGTTTTTGCTAAACTGGTAGATACAACATGCAAAATATTTAACAGCCATAATCTTACTTTAGAAAAATCGGGGTGCAAGCTATTCTCTGAAGAATCCATTTCCTCTTGTGGGCAAGCATAATTCACCGACGTGTTTTCATCTTGAATTTATTAAAAAAAACATGACTGAAGATTAATTTATTTCAAATACTTTAGTGATGAACACTGCAATCTGATACAAGAGTGCTGCATCTGCAGGGGGCCCCTTGGCTTGCTTTTATAAGCTGCTTTCTGCATGTATGGAGGTTGATTGCACATAGGAAGTAGAAATTGGTTAAACAGAAAAAATAATGCAGCAACTCTTTTCTAGAGCTCTACAAGAATATGGGGATCTTGATAGGTAAAATCATAATAGGAGCAGTCTTATTGATCTTTGAATCAACATCAATTATCTTAGGAGTGTGATTCTCACAAAGCATCTTCAGTGATGACTATGGGACAAAATAGACATTACTTTCCATCATCCTTGCTCCAGAGTAGCCCTAAAAAGATTGAGACCCTAGAATGGGGGACTTAATCTTTAACCTCCCACTCAGCCTGATACAGACTGAGTCCCCTACACTTGCCATTCCTAACATAAACTGTAGGCACTGCAATGCCCACATCAGGATGGTTAGTTTCTATTTGGTTGCCAAGCCATATTGAATCGAATCTGCAACTCTCTTATGGAATGATGACTCATGTATAGAGATCAATGCATGATATTTCCTGTGGTTAAAAGTTAAATGAGAGTATGTACTCTCCCCATGGTGTCTCTTTTGATGCAAATGTGTTCTGAATCACAGTAAAGTTCTTATGGGATATACCTTGCTGAATCTTTAACAGTATGATTGATTTGTGGCTTGCTGCTCTAATATATGAATTAAATGGAGACTAAGTGATAGGAATGCATTTGCTATTGTGCTGCACATACTGGTTTATCCCACATTGTTCTGATGGATTCTACAGGGGGCTGAAAAGTTAAGTCCACATATGTTTAAAAACATTTAATGCTATGCAGTTAACAATCAAGCTTTTTCAGGAAATTGATTCAAAACAATCAGTGCTTCAGGATATATCTCTGTAAGAGCTAAACATTTGCAATATCTATTCTACACCCAAAATACATTTAAAAAACCCCTTTGTTACCAAATTTCAGGTCTGTGACGTCTGCACTTTTCCTCTCTTGAACAGACCCTTCTGGATTTATCTGCAAGATCTTGTTGAGAGTAAAAATCCATTCATCCATATCCTGCTCATTTTCAGCTGCCAGTACAAAGTATGTCAAGTCATTCATTTTCAGTTCAAAGGCATGTTTCCGAAGCTTGTTGTTCTATTGAATCAAGATTTGTTTTAAAAGAAAAAAGTTACAATAATGTAATACATCAAATCTCATATTGAGCAAATAAATAACAAGTAGCATTGATACTTGTAGATTCAAACAGGCTACCTACAACAGCAACTGGGAATCAATACTAGTAAAACCACCAGATGTTTTCTGTACCTCACACATCTGTAGGAAACAGTGGACCTTCTAGAGAAAAGATGCTCTGCTATGTATTTTAAGTCTCTTGTCCACTTCTTAATAGATGATTTACAGCCTGATCCTATACATGTCTACTCAGTTCCATCCTGGAGACCCCAGTCACATGTGTTTTTCTTCTTGGGTTTATTTCCAAGTAAGTGTGTACACAATTCCAACCAAGTTGACATACGTATTTAAATTTTAAGCTGAGGATAGCAGAAAAGGGTAGCAATCTTTTTGTACCAGCGTTCCCTTGTTTTCTTTTGCTTCCTTTGGAAGGTTTCTATGCTTTGTTTTGGAACATCATAGCAGAAGTCCCTGCAGTCTTGGAAAAGAGTGTTTACTTAAATATCATGGCACAGTTCAATATAGGTCCCCAAAGAGAAAGTAATATTGAAATATCTGCCAAATTGTTTAAGGCAATTGCTTGAACTGGCTGCTTTTTAAATGCACCCCCTGAGAGACTAACAGATTGGTGGCCAATAATTGCACACATGCTGTGCTGTATTCAGAGATGTTCTGAAAAAGAAAAGTATTTTCTCAAGATGCAAAATCATGTTCAGATCAGAAAATAATATATTTGAGAAAAATGTAACCAAGTGGTATCCAAGTGAAACAACTGGAATCCACTTCAGTTCAGCCCGACTAGTATTTCAGACAGCTACTGGTAACACAGGCCTTTGATCGCTGCCCACTGACTTTATTGAATTCCTTAGAAACAACTTCTTTATGGCATCCTTAAACATGAAAATACTTTTCCTTCCAAGAAAATCATTAAGGGGCGAGGGGTGCACCTTATTTTAACTTTCACTCAGATTGTTCTTTTCCTTCATTGCATTCCATTCACAAGAACAAGGAAATTTTTTGGAAGACTTAAAAAGCTGTAAAAGGTTCCGCTATAAAATAAGAACCTCTGTTTATGAAGAAGTCCGTAACCTGGCCAGGGAGCCATGTGGCTAATGGGGGAGACTAAAAATCCAATAAAATAAATAAATAAATAAATAAATTGAAAACCTCTGCTTATGGTACTGTAAACTTTTACAAGTTCACAAATGTAGACTGTAATTTGTATTCCTGCTGATTTAACTAGTATGCGATGCTATGTGGCTAGAGATACTACAAGAATCTGTGGCACCTGAGGCAGAAAATCTGTATGATAGCCCTACTCTGAAAGTGATACACACACACTACAGTAAAAGCTAACAATTCTCTATTGGTATCTGCATAGTAGTAGAAATGGTCCTGCGAATGGCCATTTTATTCACAGGTATGGTCTTTTTCAATTATTTTGTAATAACATTTCGCTGGAATACTACAAAATTAAGCTAATATTCTGGCTGAAACAATATCCAGTGTCCCAAGGCCAGTGACTGCATTGAGCTAGTGCAAAATGTTCATCTTCAGCTCTTACAGACCTTCCGAGATATGCACATATCATTCTCAGATCCATTAACTGACAGTATGCTTCCGAGCCCAATTCTGATTCTTTAAAACTTTTCAAGGCCTGAGACTCACATATCTTAGAGGTTGCTTCTCCCATTTGTACTGATCTAATCAGATCCTTTTTCATGTTCCATCACTAGGGGAAGAAGGGGCTGTAACTGCAGAATCAGGGCCTTTAGAAAGATTGTCCCAAGGTTGTGGAACAATCATTCCCCAGAAGTGTGAAGTTTCAGCTCTTTCGCTTCCTTGTATAAGGGCTCAGGGTGAACTTTCTGTAGTTGCCTTTTGGTTTCACAGCCTAGGCAGAAAGTTGGATGGTATTTTCATCTGTATGTTAAATGCTTGTTTTATTATATATTTGTGACTTTTACTTTTTACTTATTGTATAGGCTACTTTGAGCTAAGCATAAATGGAACCTCCAAAAAGTCACCAGTTTGGAAATGGTGAGAGAGTTTCACCCCCTTCAAAATGGTGTGCATGATTAGACATAGTCCCACTCCCAAAGCATGGGGAGGTTGGATGCTAATGTGCTACTTAAAAAGTAAATAAATAACCAAGCTGCCGGGTGCTTCAGGAGCAGAATTCTGACTGTGATCAAGCTTCCTTCTCAGAACACCTTGGGAATGATGCCAGCATCACAAGGCTTAGTCAGGAACCATGGAAACAGAGAGAGGCTGTCACTGCTGAGACAGTCCAGGGTGATGCATGGCAATGGTCAGAGCTTTCTTCGGCTCTTGAAGTTGTTGGCAAAACTGGTGGCTTAAAGGGAGGGGAACCAGGAAGGTAAGCATCCTTGCCACCTTCTCTAATATGGCCTGGCCATACCAGCAAACCCACATACTGCTGCTCTAGGCAAGATAGCTGCTTACCCATATATGTGGGACACATTTTCAGCTGGACTAATGGAGTTGATTCCTTTTTATTTCTTCCCATAAAATAATTTAGCAATACTGCCTTAGAAGGGAAAATTAAACCACCATTTGTGATACTTTAGAAAATACCTTTGAAAATGGCCCGACATTTAAAAAAATAAATTGCACAATTCCCAGTAAGTCATAAAGAAAGATACTGAATAAGGTGCTAGGGAGCCTCTAAACTGGTTCAAAAAGGGTTGAGTTGGGGAAGTTTCCAGCCTCTGATAGATGATGCCAGTGGATAAGTAATATATATCTGTAGATGAAGATTAATTTCTTTTTGTAGATGTAGCCCCACTCTCTAGTTGCTGTGACTGCCAGAAGTCCCTTTCCTGTTACCAAACAGATAGACTGTCTGGAGCAGGAGGGTTAGATGAGAGCTTCACTCTGTTGAGTTGGCTATCAGTTTGAAAACTTCTCTTTGCATGAATCTCAGGAATTTTTCTTCAAGAACAGTTTTGGGTTAGTGATTACCTTTAGCCATTCCAAGGAGATTTTAGGGGGCATAGCTGTAATGCCAGTCACTTTATTTTCTTTCCCATTCCCTCTCCCAAAACACATTTTCCTTCATGAAAACAAGGAAAATGTTGTTAATCTGGATGTATTCTTTACTGTGATTTTTTTCCCCTGGGCACTAAAATTAAGTGACAGACCACGTCAAACTTCTTTCTTATAGAAAGTAGTTTCACATGTGAAGACTTAAAAATACAAAACAGCAAGGATCCAACATCTACTTACAATATATACTTCAAAGTTTTGGCAGACATACAATATTTAATTCAACAGCTTCTTGCTTTCAAATCTATAGCTAAGTATTTCCTTCTATGGCTAAGTTAATAATTAAAATATTTTTCTTCATTTCTTTTTTTACTGTGTCTACCACAAGAGAACTGAATTTCTGACTTATCTCCCAAACTTAATTTGAACTTCAACATTATAACATTCAGAAAGAATGTCAAAAGAACCATCTCATATATGTTGGGACAGATATTTCAGCCCTGGCTCAGATTATGTCTAATGTTATCCCATTGCTTAAAACCACAGAGTGAATTTGAGAGATGGCTTATGTTCCGAGCTTATTTAAGTTTTTACATTATTCCAGCTCTTCTGTTTTACACGGTCAGGGCAGGGATAAGCAAACTACTTTCCTTCAGATGTCTGGGCTACAACTTCTGTATTGTCAGGTCTATGTTGGCTGAAACTTAGGTAGGTTGTAGGCCAAAACATCTAGAATGTACCAGCTTGCTTAAGCCTCGTCCAAGACTCCACCTTCTTGTTTTATATGCACTAGAGGAAGTAGATCTTGCAAATAGCAAGTAGTGCCTGCAAGTAGCAAGTAGACTGAGTACATGGCATTTCCATTTTTTACTCTAAATCAAATAGCAAATATGATGGGATTGGGAGCTGAGTTGGTATAAGCAGTGGCATATACCAACAATATTCTGTAATGAGTCTCATGTGTTGCCCATATGTTTTCTCTCAAAGGGGAAATACCTATGGGAGGGAATTTAAACTGGGAAAACTATATGGGGTAGCAGGAGTAGATGTGGTTATCCTATTTGTTGTTTCAGGCACAATGAATGTACTGTCCCCATGCAAAACATTGGACATAGTTCAACAGAGAGTGCATTTTTAGCTAAAGATATTCAGTCATGGATCTCAGCACTTCACTCAATTTTTTCTCATGTTTTACCATATTCTGCTTAATGCACAAGTGAGCACTAGACAGACATCTAGCATTTAAAACTCCAGAAAGAGTTTTAAATTACAGAGGTTTACTTGTTCACTCATGGATGAGTTGTGAATGCACACATGCAAAGCACCCCAATTTCTGGAAAACTTTGCTATTTGGATTGATTGATTTCTACCTCTGAAAAACCACCCATGAAGAGATCTTGATCACAGAACAGTATCTCTGAATACTCAAAATGTATTACATCATCATAGGATGAAGATAATGGGTCTCAATACCTTCCTAATGAAGCTAGCCAATGCAAAGGTCAAAAGTAAATTGATGTTCTTCTCCAGTAATAACAATTCACCAATTGTAGTGAGAGGGAAGGTTTCTACCTTGACTAGGTTATGAGAGCATGGCAGGTACATTACTCTATGGGGCTTACTTCTTCTAAGACTATGATGATACTTTTTCTCTGGCATGGAGGGCTATTATTTCACTGGTCCCAGATGAGACAGCATAGCTTCTGTTTTGCTGTTCAATCTTTCTGAGGAACCAGAATGGAACCCGTTTCAGATAAATTTCTTCAAATTTTGTGTGCCAACTGAGAATCAGCTGCAATGGACTTCAGCAGCCATGGGATTTTGCTAAAATGGCTCACTGCCTTTGAGTTCTACCTTAGGGAACTGCATCTAGCTGGTTCTCTCCATGCTTTTACAAAATTAAGAACTTCCTGTTTAGGAGGGCCTATAGGGGAATAAGAGATGACTTTTATTACATTTCATGCTCAGTCCGATTTGTTAGTTGTATGTTCTTTTAATATTCCTTGTCTTCTACTGATGGGTGATAACTGCCAGCTGTTTGTAAAACATTATAGGGCCAAATAAGAGGGATAGACTCTCTGGAAGACAGATATTTATTTGGATGGTTTATACTTTTTAAGTCAAACAAATATGTAAAGTAACTGTATCCTTGCAAAAGCTAGCAGAAGGTAAGAGAAAACAACATGCTGGCTTACCTGCACAACCCCTGTACAGGAATCCAGAAAGATACAGCCTTTAGGTTCCTTTGAAATCTTTTCATCTTTGTAAAAATTCATTATGTATGAGTTGTCTGACAATTGCGTCAGCTGGAAATAGCGCTTTTTGAATGACTATGTGAAAACAAAAACATGACTGGCTTTATTTCAAATTACTTCTGATAGATACTTTATTCAAATAAATAATTTTAAATGGAACCCTATCAATAATAATTGCCAAATATACATTTTTGGTAGAAGGAGGCACTGTCGACTTTTGTATTGCTTGAAACAGATTCCTGTTCAGGTCTACTAAGAAGTAATCCCCAGTGAGTTCCACAGGGCTTACTTCCAATACATGAAGGTACCTATAAGTTCAGCTTCAGGGTGAAATCCAGTCTGGATGCCAATAAACTGGGAAGAATACAGGGATCTTATGCAGGATGGAAAAGGCATGGAGGCAAAGGAAGTACTTCTCCCACCCTGAGAAACACTTAGAGGCTGCATCTCAGAGCACAAGGGAGGGAGGCTGATACTTTATCTCTGTTGCCTCTTTGTTCCCCTCCCATGCCCGGAAGGCCCTTTAACCTTCACCTCCGAATTTGCTCTTGTGACCTCAGAGATGCAGCCAGTGCATTTCCTTCCATGCCAGATGTGAACAGAGCAGGCAGTTCAGAGAGCCAGCTATGATGCTGGAAAGCATTTATGACTGCATAGCTGAGCATGGCCCCCCCCCCATATTGTCCTATGGCCATCTAGACTCTGTGCAGTGGCCACAAGATTGTATTCCCCATGTATTTCCATATTAAAATATAGACACTTGAACGAAAATGGAAAGATGAAATGCCATGATCTGGCAGACAGGGGAAGGGATAGAGATATCAGAAAAATAATTTCCTTACCCGAACTGTAATGCTATTGTTTACTGTGCTGTTAAAGTTCCCTTTATAAAGCCAGCCAGATTTGAAAACTCCTGTCCCTCCTCCTCCACCACCTCCTTTTGAAGAAGAGTGGGATGTTGTATCCTGTGTGAAATACACTGTTAATATTCCATTGACTTGATTTTTGTGTGAGTTGAGAATGTTAAAGCACAAATATCTGCTTTCTGTTAATGACAATAACCTCACACTGCCTTTTAACTATAGACGTTTCTTTGTTGGACACAATGACACTTGCTTCTATTAAAATAGGAAACTCACAAAAGATAGTGCTAACTAGGCAGTAGGAGGGAGAAAAATGTATGCGTGGATAAATATGCTTACTTCATCCCTATCAGCATCTTCATGATCGATTTCAAAGGAATGTGAGGGAAGCTTCTCTGGTCCATATTCATGCCTAAAGAAAAACAAGCACATTACATTTCTTCTGCATAATGAACATCGGTCTGCTCTTTTAATGGGGCTACTACCTGAGGGAATCAAAACATGCATTTTTCTATAACTTAAACTATAATGCATGTTGCTGCTTGTTTAGAACAGTTCGGTTTGTAGGGTGTACATTCCTGCTCATGTCTGTGATGCCACACATCTTTCCAAAATCTGCTCCAGAGGATTTGCCAGTCCCTGGAGGAAACTTGGGAGGTGCCAAAGGAGGAGAAAGGATTGCACCCGCTGTGTCCCGGTGAGGGAAGCCTCAGCTGAGAGGCTCTGTTGGGATTCCATCCATCATCTTAATTTATGGAAATTTTATGATTATTTATGTATTACATTTCTATATGAGCTACTGCCAATGCAGTTCATAAAACGGGCAGTTCCTAAACATCAAAACCATACAATACAACATAGCAGACAGTATAAAAGCATAAAACTACAGTATAATATAGAAAAAAGTAAGTAAAATCTAGCAGCAATGAAAAGATAAAGATACAATAACAAATTAGAAACAGAAACTGGTATTAGGATCATATTTGAAACTCATTATTAGATTTGTATGGTTTCAGTGAATATATGCAAAATTTCCATTAACAGTAGTTGAATATGTTAGTCATCCAATACTGTAAATGCGCACATAAGAATTCTCATATCACATTCAGTTTTACAACCTTCATAGCTTGCTGAAAATAGCTTACTTATTCACACATTCTTGTTAAGGTCCTGAAAGATTGTTAAGTAAACATTGCAAATCCTTCTTGCTTCTAAACAAATTTATTTGAATGTGTTGGGGATTGTCCACAAGATTATCATCTCCATTTGACACTACTTATGTGTGCCTTGGCAAAAGGAGAAGTGGGTGGCAGAGGATGAGGTGGCTGGATGGAGTCACTGGGGCAGTGGGTGTGAGCTTAGGTGGACTCGGAGGGAGGGTGGAGGACAGGAGACCCAGGAGGAATGTTGCCCATTCGGTTGTGATGGGTCAGGCATGACTTTGCAACTAAACAACAACACGTGTGCCCTGGAATACTACTCAGCTGTTGCACTAGCTTCACTTCTAGGCTTTTTCAGAAAATATTGGGATTGTGAACAAAAATAAAAGAGGAAGTAAAATCCCACTGAACTCAGGGAGATACACCTCTGAATAAAAATACCTAGCATTTTGCTAAATATTGTTAGCATAATTTAAATCACTGTATGCTAGCTGAATATGGTTGTGGATCTCAGACATAAACTGCTGTTTTGATAACTGCAAATAAATATGGAATTTTAAATGTGTCTCCTAAAGAGAAAAGGGGTTTATGCCATCTTTTTCTCCACTTTGATATTTTAAAATGCCCCAAGCTATGGATAATACTTGATATTTTTCAAATTATAATGCTAATTCCTCATACTGAATCAGCAATTCCATTTGTATTTCAGAATTGTTTAAGAGACACTGAGACTCATCCAGGCATAACTTTTACCACCCTTAATGCCAAAAAATGTGCAAAGTTGTTGCAGTTTTTAAATACATTTTTTAAAGAAGTAAGTAGTCAACTGTTTGTGGAAGACATGTAATATTTGCTAAATATGCAGAATGAGTCATTTTAAACTAAATACTTCCCTGATATGCTACTTCTCAATTTAAAGGATTAAACAAGGTCATGTGGAACCATAAAGTCTAAGCCAGGCTTTTGGTTCCCCATTGAATTGTATGCATCCTTTGCCCACTTCCCCCACAGAAAGAGAAGTTCTCTACCTATTGAAAAAATGTTTCTGAGTGCAGCTGACTACTCCACCAATCTATATGCTCTATGTGTATTTCGAACAAATGGCTAACACAACATGCCTTGAGGGAAGGAAACAATTGAATCTTCCCAGTGGACTGCCTCAAAGTTTCAGTCCAGTCAGTAGCATAACACCACTGCCTAATTCTAAATCATGTGGTGTGCAGAACAATAATTCAAAAGCAGTGTTCTGATTAGTATGAAAAATGAAAGCATTCCAGACTGTGTTGGCTTTTGCCCAATATATTTGCACATGGTGAAAAAGAGTTTGTGGTGGCTCTCTTCATTCATGTTAACACTCCCCACACCATTTAATATATATCTTCCCACTAAAGCAGCAGGCTATTGCAATATTAAACAGAAGTTATATTGTGTAGAAGGACCCATCATAAAGTAAAACACTGTGCTAGAAGAGACACAAAATGATCAGTGAGTAGAAAGGCCATTTCCACCTTCAAGATGAAGCTGGAATGGAATGGAATAAATTGAATGGACAGGAGAGAGGGGGGTGTGGTAGGGCTGATCAAGAAATGTCCCAGTATATTGAGGTTTGTGTGTCTTCTGTCCCATTCTCTGTACCAAATATCAGGTTGTGGCACTGTGTTACAGGGTTAGGCAATGGGGAAGAACTGAGTGGGAGACCATTACTCAGGTCTGCTCCTAGTGAGTTCCATTCTAAGTATTCCCATTTCCTTTCCTTTTGCTGGTTGTGATTTTGTGCAAAAGCAACTTGACTTAGAGCCAGCATCTAGAATGAGACTGAGACAAGATCAGCCTGAGGAGACAGGACTAATATGAAACCATATTTAGGATGTTAGGACCGCATAAAAACCTAATGGGAGAACAGTATCTGCTGGAAGTGTATCTCTGCCTATGCTCAACCTGTAAAGAAACTAAGTATTAGTGACCTCAATATCAAGAAAAGAAACCCCTAGGAACTACTTGCACTCCTGAAGTTCTCCCCATATGGAATGAAAAAATCACAGTGCAGACATTTAGTGGTACTGCACTGGCAAAAATTAGTGATTTGGCTTAAAATATGCCTCATTTGCAACAAAATCACACTGCTGAAACCCTCCTGGGAGCATATTTTTTAAAATAAGCATTCCCTGTAGATCTTGTTTTGAAAGCAAAAATTCTGTCTTCTCCACTACACTGGCAAGTTCAGCAGAAAATTGGGCAACACAAGAGTAGAGGACGCGTGTGTACTGGGGCGGGGGGCGGGATTGTCAGTTCCTCATCCCTGGAAGTTGCACACACAAGCACACACACACACACACAGTGCACATGTTGGCTTCTCCTTTACATTGCTTATGTATTTATTACTTTTATATCCCACCACGTTCCTGCGGGGAGCCCAAGGTGTTTTACATGATCCTCCCCATTTTCTAAATATCTCTGTAAGAGATTAGGCTGAGAGTCAGTGATGGGCCCAAACTGAGCTTTATGGTTGAGTGGGAACTAGAACCCAGACCTACTGAGTCCCAGTCCAGCACACTAAATACTATATTAGACTAGATTTGATGTTGGAGAAACATCTCATGCACAGCATCTGGAAGTGTGCATGGAACTCTTCCTCACAGAAGGTGGGGCAGGATGCCTCTTCCACTGATGGGAATCTGTGTGAGTTAGTATGTTTTTAAAAGTGCTGGGACTGAAGCACAAATCTATAAATTCTATTTTTTATTCATTTATTTTTCTATTTCTAAGCTGTGCAATAATATACATTATCTGACTAGATTACCCAATCAAAAATAGCATACAGTACAAAATCACAAATCTAAAAGAACAAAATACAAAACATAATGCCATATAAAGCCACTAAATCAAATACAAAAATAAACTGCAGAACAGGCAAAGGAGTAAAATTTATACAAAGGAAAATCTACTAACTATATAAAAGCAACCATAAATCTAATCTCCCACCCCAAATTCTAAAATGTCTCGAAGATTATCCTCCTTGAAAAAGACAGTCCATAAATAGAGTCCAGCTACAGAGAAGACCCTCTTGTCTTCTCAATTTCCTTTAGCAGACGAAGAGGGTCTCCAAAGATGGTTTGAGGAAGTACTTATGGCAAAAATGCTTCCCTATATCAAAACATTTCTTCAATTTCAGTGGGTAGCACACTGGCATTGCACAAGCTTTGCATGTAGAGGGTACCAGTTCAGTTCACAGTGTGCTCTAGGAAAAGCCTCTGCCTGAAAGCTACTTCTAGTCAAGGTAGGCAATTCTTGATGGATTAATGGTTGGACCCAGTATGTGGCAACTCTGCACAATCAGCATGCTGAATAAAATGCTTTGCAGTTATACTGCCATTGTGAAAGTGATTACGTTCAAAATACTTCATATAATCTTAGTAATCCATCCTTACAGGAACAGAGGCTGGGATTATCAGCCTTGTATAGCAAAGGAAAGAATGTACCTGGAAAAACATTGCCCAAAGCCATCTAATAAACCTAAGGCTATGATTTAAACCAAAGAAGTCCAGTTTAGCCAAAATATGTGGTTCAATTCGTGATCCATCAAGCACAGCAATTAGTCACCCACTATTTATTCCACTGGAGACTAATTTAAATGATATGAACTCATGATTATAGCAGGAAATACCCCAGATAGCTTACTACAATCTAGATGCAGATCTAAAAGGACACTCACACCCACTCTTGGTCTAAACCTCAGATGACTTACCGGAAGTTAGGGGTAGTTCTGTTATACAATCTACCCATATATAACATTTTTAAAGCACCAGAAAAAATAAAGAGTTCCTTACCGTGGTAAATTTCTTAAATCTCCTGAGTATTGTTCATATTTGTAGTCTACAATATGCCATTGGGAACTGTAATATTTACATGCCTAAAACATATAAAGAAAAAAATACTTTTATTATATTTAGTAAGGAAAAATACAATCCAGGATGGACAATCCATGCAAACAGACAAGATTTCACATGTAGATAATGAATGGTTGCCACCCCACAGATGAAAAGGGGCTGTAGGAGAGGAAAGAAATCTACCTAGCACATGCGGTGGACTTGCAACCCGTACGTGCTACCCATACTCATAATGCATGTGTGTACATGTTTGGGAGCGGAGAGAAGAAAATGTTTTCTTTTTCTTTTCCCAATACCCAATTCTAGTGAGCATTGCTGCCCTGGGTCCCTGCATGGTGGAATAGTGAGGATGCAGGAATGTGTGTGCATTTGCAGCTGCCGCCACCAACTCAGCACCCGACAGCACATGCAGTCCTTGGTGGCCCACAAGATTGCCCACCTCTGCTCTAGTCACTTCCAGCCCCAAGCAAATATTATTGTGCACAGCCAGCAGCTGTATACAAAGATCTCCAAGTCTGTCTCTTGTAAAAGAAACAAATGCACATTCAGTAGTATTCTTGCTGGCAGTTACACTTGCTTCATTCCCCTGAAATGAGCATGACTGAAGTGTGACTATATTGGGTGCAAAATGACTGCTATACAGAGAAATGACTATGTAAGAGGTCTTTTCATTTCTTTTCTGAAACACCGACCCTATCTTCCAGTCTTGCTTTGTAGCTGCTTTTTATTCTCCCCTGAATCTAAATTTATCACCCTTGCAAACTTTCCAGTGCCAAGTCACACCACTGAGTAATGAGAAAAGACACAAGTATGTTGGAATGAAAAGAGCAACTATTTTATTAAATTCGTCTCAGTTAAGAGATCTGCAATAGGAAATTACCTACATCAAATAATTCCTTCCCACTAGCACAAGTTACCTATCTGACTGTGATAAGACATTTCCTTCATAATCACCCAGTATTTGGCGCTGACAGGCTCAGATCCAAGGAACAGGCTTTGGGCTACCCAAGGCCACTTATAATTTCCACCTTTAAGTGACATGGGGGTGGGGGGTGACTGTCCACTGCCCCCAGGCATCATGGCTTTGCTCTGGTGAATCAGGCAAACCCCAGGATCAGTCCGTATGCTCTTCTGATCTCATGGACTGAAGAATCCTCCCTTTGGCTTTAAAGAGCTTTTAGGGTTCACCATATGTGAACTATTGATTTGCTTCCCTTAAAACCCAGGCTGTACCATCAACGTAAAGCACACTGACAACCCTGCAAGCAGCCTTGCCAGCTGCAAAGTATGGTAAAGACAAAAATGCCCTTCAACTAATTCAGTCTATCTGGACCAGCAAAGGATTTGCATATAGCTCTACACCCAGCAACCAGTAAGCGACCAACATTAAACATTGGGTGGGCAAGCAAGGGCCAAACCAGAAGACAGAATGGGTGGTATGAGAAGGAGCAGTGCTCTGAAATGTTTTACTCCACCCCCTTTCACCCAGCACCCAAATTTTGCAGCTGGCCATCTCTTTGAAACCAGCACCCTGCCCAGCAGCAAATCTGTAGGCAAGAAACATTTGGCCCTTCTGTTACACTATCAGCTGTGCTTTATTAATATTCCTTAGGGTGTAATCTTTGTTCCACTGAAGTTTGTGGCAAAATTCCAATCAAATGAATGATTCTGGATTGCACCCTTAATGCATTTCATTGTATTTCATTATTCTTTCTCTCCCAGTCTCTCTCTCTCTCTTTTTTGTATAGCAAAACCACCCTGTTTTCTCCTGATCAGAAGCTCACATTTTCCAAACGATGAGTTGGTTTTGCTGCTCATCAGTGAAGTATCTTTCAAAATTTATTTGTCCACTGCTCATTAAAGATTCCCAAAAGAGGCTTTATTACTTTGAAGAACAGTGGGACATCTGAGTCACGTATTTAGTGCAGAAATTCCATTAAATAAGTAGTGGGCTAATAGTTACAGCCAGTTTGTTACTATAGCAAGATTTAGTTCCTACGGAATTATAGCTTTATGACAAAAAATAATCTAGGAGAGCCAATATTCATGGAAAATCTATCAATATGTGGACTAAAATGAGAATGGAGTATATTAAATCAAATCTTGGGAATTATGGTAAAACTATGTGACAGAGATTAATAATTGTGCAGGGTATTAAAAGCATTACACTGTTTTCTATTCATAAGTGCACCTAGAGCTACAACACACTGATTGATGTATAGCAAGGTCAGCTTTCCTGGCTTATTTTATTTATTACATTTATATGCTGCTCTGTAGCCTGGACACTTTCTGGGCAGTTTACAATGAAGGTATAAACAATCATCATAAAACCATAAAACAGAAATTAAAATAATGAAATTTAATATACAGACATAACATCCGGATGATATAATATACATGAGGACATGATGACATAATAAGCAAGCAGCAATAATAGCATAACAAAACCAAAGCAGCTACTAAAAACAAGTGTTGAATAACAATGTCTTAACCGGGCTATGGAAGGAAAGTAGCGAGGATGCCAAATGCACTTCCCTGGGAAGAACTTTCCATATGTGTGGTGCAATGTTAGAAAAGGCCCTTATCTACCCTTAGTGGGTGGTTCACAAAGAAGGGTCTCCATTGACGATCTTACTGGTTTGGTAGGGATATATGGAGACATTCCTTCATATATCCCAGTCCCAAGCTTTAAAGGTTAAAGGGCTTTATATGTTACCGTCAACACTTCGAGTTGGGCTTTAGCAGTTAACGAAGGACCAGTGTGATGAACCCTCTAGAAGTGGTCTGCATTAACAGCTCTGTTTTGAATTAGCTGGATTATCAGGATCATCTTCAAAAACAGTTCCATGTGGACCACATTAGAGTAATTCAGGGGTGAGGTCACCAGCAAGTGGATAACTGTGGCAAGGTTCTGCTCATCCAAGTAGGGATGAAGCTGAAAAATCAGCCTAAGCTGATAGCTGTGAAACAACTGACCACTCAGGGTTGAGGAGCACCCCCAAGCTATGAACCTTGTCTTTTAGGAGCAGTGTGACTCTACCCAGGGCAGGTTGAAAATTCCCAACTGCATGGATGGATTGCCCACCAGTAGCACCTCCTTTTTCTCTGGATTGAATTTCAGTTTATTAGCTTTCATCCAGTCCATTACCAAGCTCAGGCACTGATTAAGAACAGTCACTGCTTCTCCTGGATTAGATGAAAATGAGCAGTAGAGCTGAGTGTCATCCACATATTGGCGACACTTCAGCCCAAACCTCTGTATGGTTCTTGAGTTTCTCTTAACATCACATAGCAATAGGAGAGAAGTAGACAATGATATTTTGCATAATAATAGGCTGCACATGTTCTTCAACTTAAATCATGCTTTGTCCTGCTCTAAGTGACCTCAAAAACAGCCCTTAGAATGGTTGGTCTCATTGACTGAAAATCTTGATTCTAATTAAAATGAGCAATCATGGAGTCCAGAACAAATCATATCATGCAGCTTATAGTATTATGTCAATCTTCAGTTCCAGAAAATAAAAATTATTTATTATTTACGCATTTACTAAAATATTTATAAATCACCATTCTACCTAAAAGGACCCCCCAGGCAATGTACAATTTTAAAAAATCTGTCTCAAACAGTTAAACTAATCTGAAAACAGAACATAATAAAAATATTTAAAACAATTCAGAAAGTGAACCTGTCAAAAGAAAGACAAAGCTAGACCAGATTATATTAAATTAACTTATATTGGTATTGTAATAGATAAGATTTCATATTTAACAGTATCGTTCATGAAGAAAACATCTACTGGTTTCCTCAGTAAACAAAAAGGCATGGAGACATAAATACAACCAATAAATTTTATCATTTTTCCTACTTTGTTAATTCCTATATCCAGACTATCAATTCTACCAGCACAGCAACCATCTTATATTCTGGGGTGCAGGGAGTGATTGAATTGACATTTTATTGCATTTTATTTAAGAGATTCAGGGTTATAGTTAGCTTCCTTTTAGGGTGAACCAGGTTTCTCCAGCCTGATGCCTTTCATATGTGTTGGACAACTCCCATCATGCCCAGCCAGCAGGGCCAAAAGCTGGCTGAAGATAAGGAAAATACCACAGGACACTGTTAGACATCATGGGTTTTGCAAAAGCTCACTTACTAAAGTGAATGCAGCTCATTGGGTCCTGCTTGGCTTTTTTTGCCAGGTGAAGTGGCTAAATACATAAGAGACAATTCTCCAAAATGCCCTGATAATAAACCAGAGTGTTGTTCTGGACGTGTGACTCTGGTCTGTTGATGAAGAATAAAACCAGAATTCTCCGTTCAGACACCACACTGTACAAATGAAGGTCTGTGAGTCATTGGTTTGTTAGCCACTCTCACAGGAAGTAGGTTCCAAGCAAGAATGATTGAGCCCTGTGCAATAATAAGATACCTTGCTCATGGTACATCAGATTTTTGTTTAAACTGATTTGACATCTGAGCTAGCCCAATAAAAATGGGAAAATGCTTATAAATTAACTATTGAATCCAGATGGCACAGCACAAGAATGCTCGCCCCTTATAGTTAGATGTTAATGTTTCATATGCCAGTTCAGACCTGTACCAATACAGATGGTAGATCTGAAGTACAATCTTGCCATATGAATCATTTACAGTTAAAGGTCTTGTGTAAGCCACCATCTCTCAACTCTGACTGAAAATCAGTTATTTGTTTTGCAGATGCTTGGGCAGGGGGTGGTGTCCTCTGCCAAGACTATCTCCGAAGAGCCATGCAACTTCCAAGTAAAGAAGTTCGGTTCGGTTTCTAGAACTTGTTTTATTTCAAGCTTATCTGTTGACTCCTACTGTACTTTGGTGTTTTCCTTCTGTGTTGGATCTTCCACCTTGATCAGTTATGGACTTGTCTTGTCTGGCTCCTCTCTCTAAATGGACAATATTAGATTCTAGACACAGAAGAAGACACAGAAGAATTCCTCCCAGAGTTTCTACACTTAGATACGTGACACCAATGGATTTTGATCCATTTTCTTTGATCCATTTCCAATTTACTTTATAGAGCAATCCAGGTCTAAGAAAATGTGGGGTTTTTTTTTTTTTTTTGGACATCAAAAGATGAGGTTTTTGTTACTTTGGATAGATTGGTGGGTGTCAATGATGAGTTTTGTCATTTTCTATCCTGTGTGCCAAACATGACTTGCCAGCTATGCATATTCACTACTGTGGCATATGTTTCTATCTGGGTGTGGCTCAGTCACTTTTATAGAATTAGAGTATCAGTCATTATTGGAAGCACTTATTGAGGTTGATCTGATCTGTGTCTATAAATACCTGTTATTGGTGAATAAATATGATATACAGGATTTAAAGTGGGAATAGATTAGGGAAGTATTGTCTCATTGAGCATGCATTTTGGCAATGTCCAATGGGTGCTTCTTTATTGGAGGTGGTTATTATAGGGACAGATATTGTACTGGAACAGTTTTTAATATGGAACATATTTCATATGGAACATATTTCATATTATCTATCTGCTTCATGTAGTTCATAAATGGCTGATATAAATGGGTTTTCCACACCCTCTTCACAACTAAAGGACTGATATTATAATATGGGAAGGATAAATGCTTCCCTCTTAAAGTTGAAGTTCTTGTAATGCAATTCAACTTTGGACAGGTGGCATACAGACACCACATTCAAATGGATATCTGGACTGTTTATTTTTAAACTTATGCATAGTGGCTAGTAATTTGTATTTTTATATATATACACAATTCATATGTGCCCATTGCTATGAATACATGCTTTGGCTGTCTGGTTGCAAAACGCAAATGATATCCACTTTACAAAGAAAGCTGTTGTAAGGATAAACAAAATAAAACAGTTCATGCATTATGAAGGGCACAAACATGATTATTGCATTGCTGAACACCAACGTAATTCCAATATTTCTTTTCTGCACCAATGGATATAATGGGATTCCACAGCAAGATGTAACAGGATCATTCCCTTGTATGCACATTAACAGGTGCCTCTGAATTTCTGTACTTTAGGCTTTTCCAGAGTAAGTCTGTCGAACATCTGGCCCATGATAAATGTATATTTTATTAGCAGCAATGTGTATACACTACTGTGTGAGTGAAAAAGCTTATTCAGTGAGTCATAACAAGGACAGGGCAGAGCCCACACTTCATTCATTCCCTGGCTGGCACTTGGACAAAAATTGCATTCTTAAAGAAAAGGCCAGTTTTCTCTTTTCTTTTGCGTGTCTGTTTGCAGTCATTTCATGTGAAAGAATGTAGCAGTTCCACGTATATATTGAGGACTAACAGAGTTAATTCCCATTTGTATGGCCCATCCATTTGTGCGTTTGTAAATAGATGCAGAGTTAGCATCTACAACTAATCAGTTCTTTGACCCACAGATGAATAGCATGGGTTGTATTTATAGGGGATCAATACATCCAATGTATAGAGAACAAAACACATTCAAATCATAGTCAGAGATTTACTGAAGTTTACAAAGCAAGTTTTGGAAGAAATGTATAGAAGTTGGCCAGCATTCTGCCATAGATGTACACATACTAAAGGGGCCCCTGAAAGAGTGTGCAAAAAGTTCCAGGAAGCTGCATTCTGCCAGTCCACCCATCTATAAACTAGGCAGAGTATTACAAACCCTTTAAATGGAAAAATACCATTTTCTCATATTGCTTGGCCCTCCCATTGTTAAAGATGCACAGTAGATGCCATTAAACTGGACTTGGAGGACTTATGGCCAGATGGTGTTCTGATATCCACCCCCACCCCGCAATATCGTAATGGAATGCAACAGCCTGCCAGGAAAGAAGACTGGGAGAAAAAAAGAAATATTTTAAGATTCTCCTCATGGAAGCAGGAAATTAATTAAAGTTAATTAAACTCAGGTTAGATTTAGGTATCTTTCTTTCCAATATGCAGTAGAAAGGGAATGTTACACTGGATGATTTGACTTAAGTAAATGGTATGGGACAGAATAACACAACAATAACGTAACCATGGGATTATTACATGCATCTTCGCCTTTCCTTTGCTCTTTCCAACAAGCTCTGCACATTGTCAGTTTCCAAGCACTTTCCTACAACATTCAACAAGTTATATTATCATAGTTAATGGGTCATGTCAGTGTGGGAGCATAGCAACAACGCTCTTTTGGCCTGCACTGCAGAGTAAAATTTATGCAAATGAATTAAGTGAAGCAAAACCAAAGAACATTCCCAGCAAGCAGTGGAGTTCCATGTAAGTAAGAAGAATTGCATTGCTGTACCAGCAGAAATACAACAGCTAAAGCTTTCTGGCTGGTTTTCAACAGCGCATAAAATACAATGAAATACATAATGCTCCAATATAATGTTAGAGATAATTAGTAGTAATCTAGTTTAGAGATTATCAGAACATATATTATGAAAACCAGATAGGGGCACAGCTGTGCCATGAGCCAAAGCTGATAGAAGATTCCCATTGGGCCTCAAGTGACAAAGATGATGCAAGAAGCATTCAAGCTTTGGACCTACTCCTATTCCTTCTGAAACAGCTTGAATACCCTAAATCCAGTCAAAGAAATCACCTACTGATCGCATCTTTCTTGATCAAGCTTCAGTTTCTTAGCTTTCATCCAATCCATTTGTGCAGCCAGGCGCCAGTTTAGTACATACACAGCCTTTACCTTGCTGAATGCAAGGCAGAGAGATAAAGCTGTGTGTCCTCAGCATTCTGATAGAAGTGCACTCTGGAAAACTTCACTGGATTGGGCCAAGCGATATCCCCCATGCACCAGCTTCTGGAGCTGGCTGTTGAGGTAGGCCTGGAACCATTGTAATGCAGTCCCTCCTATTCCCAACTCAGCCACCCCAGAATGATACTGTGGCTGATGGTGTGAAAAGCAACCAAGAGATCCATAAGTATCAACATGGTGACATTCCCCCTTGCCTTTCTTCTGGAACAGGTCAACATACAAGGTGACTAAAACTGTTTTTGTGCCAAAAGCCAGCTTGAAACCCAATCGAAATGGATCTAAATAGTCTTATCCAAGAGTGTCTGGAGTAGGCTGACCAACACCTGCTCAAAAAGAGATATTTCCAGTACCATAAAATTATTGAGATCTTCTGGGTCAACACAGGGTTTCTTCAGGATTTGCTTCACCATCACCTGTTGCATGTGGCATGGGTCCACTGCCTCTCATAAAGGGGTACCCAGTCCAGCCAGCAATTCCCTCCCTGATAGCTTTTATTAGCAGAGAAGGATCCAGTACAGATAGGATTGCACAAATCTTGTCAACATCATTGAACTTTCCCAACTGGAGCTCATGCTAAAGAACTTGATCAGGCTCTGTGTTCTGGCTATCTCACCTGATTAAACTAAAATGATATTGGAGTTGAAATCCCAGCAGATGCAAATGATTTTATCCTGGCAGTTCCTAGCCAATACAGCAGGCCTCAGATGGCTCAAAGATGTCAAAGGGGCCAGTACATAGTAGGCTCTGGATGAGCCTGCAGAACTCCACTTAGCAGCAAAGAACTGAAAGCATGAGTTTTCTGCCACTTCTCTAATCTATCCAAGGTATCTGGAGTTGAAGACACTGAAAACTGATCATGGAAAGCTTAAGAAGTGCTACCTTTATTCTCCTACCAAATTGTGGAAAATTTGGGCATTCTTTTCTGAACCAGGCTTACTGATATCACATCAAAATACTTTGTGATATTCTTTGAATTCAGGAAAGCATGGGGAATTGTTCAACTCTTAAAACTGTTCAGGACCTTATTAATCCTTTCCTCAGACATCTCAGGCCAAATTTTGCTTATACAATTAATTCCCACATTTTTCTTGCTCTCAAAAAAACTCACTGGAAGTGCTCTTTAGACGCAGAAGCAAAACAGGAGGGTCAGGGAGTCACCTGAAGAACCCATAAACAGCTGTGACTAGGGAATGATGACACCATTATGAATATCTCACACAGAAAAGCCCTTACTGAGTTTTATATTTGGCTATATTTATAGATAGAGGAGGAATAATGGAATCCTTGCATATGAGTGACTTTTATTATTGATGAAGATGAGGATGAGGATGGGGATATAAAGAACGTCCCCAGTCTGAACCATAGTAGTACTTTCAGCATAAACCGACGAAAGGAAAGACTGGGTGCTACTAAGTATTTTGCTCTGAGGTCTTCTTTCACTTACTATATATAGACTTGGAATGGAAAATGGAACATGTGTATTACTATTTAAGGGGAAAAACAGTTTAGAGTCTTTATCCTGACACAGTTCCATAAACCAAATTCCCACTGAAAACATAATTCCATCTTCCTGCATTTACCATTGCACAGCGGCTCTCACACTTCGTTTGGCTCCCTGGAAGGATTCATTTTGAGCTACATTTTGCCAGTTTGCAATAATTTCCAGTTATATGTATGTCATATTCCAGTCTGAAACTCATCCCCCTTCCCATAAAGGCAATAAAGCCAGCTGGCTTTGCTACTGTGTTACGTATTATGTTTCAAGGTCCCCCCTCTGCCCACCTTTCTCTGAAGATCACAAGTGGGAAGAGGATACTTTCCTCAAAGTGAATCTGTGCTAAGTCAGGAAAATAGCTATTAACAGCCTCCACAGCAATAGAAAAGCAGGGATGTGTGAACCCCTTTCCATCCACAGCATATTTGTGCCACTGATTACAAGTTTCATCTGCAAGCCATTAGGGAGGGAAATGAATCGCTCCATCCCAGAGTAGTGAATCAATCTAATTTTGTCTGTGTGTGCCATAGTCTTCCTTGGAATGAGGGAGCAAGCAGGAAGCAACTGTTTGCCAAAGCTCCAGTAAGTTGCCTCCTGGTTTGTAACTGGCTGATGAGATGCACATCTCCCCCTCCACAATGCCATCATCATGAGCAGTGCTCTACCCAGCAGAAGCTGAGGGTTCCTCCAGTGATGCAGCAACATACGCCCACTCCTTCTGGTCCCCTGCCCCCAACATGTGGAAACAGAGACTCATGCTCTTGAGCAACACTGTGTGTTCCCAGTAAAAGTGGCAAGGAAGGAATCCTGTGGCAGGATTTCCACTGCTATGGGGATGCCATTCTCCCCAGCCTTGTGTGGCTTCATACAATCCTTTCCTCGTGCTGAATAAAATGTGGAAGCAATTACAAGGGCTAGCACCACCCACCACCACTGCTGTGCACCACAAGACACCCCAAATCACCAAACTGCATGAACGCCATTTTATACAAATAGCGTATAGAACCTTCAACCTGCCTGGAATCTATGTGCCTTTTTACGGGAAGGGAACTTGAACGGAAGTGAAATTCATCATTGCCATCATTATCGTCGTCCAGCAATGCAAAACGTGTGTGTGTGAAGCATAACACTTAAGCTTCTAAGTCCCAACTTTATTTTTAAAGGCTGTGATGCTGCCAATCACTGTCCTGGGACTCAAGGTGAAAGATAGTATAGAAACACTTTTTAATAAATAAATACTCTAAATAGGAAATATGGCATGTGTATTAATTAATACATCCATGCCTAAAGAACATCCAAACATAGATTAGATATCTGAAGCTGCACCTACCAACATGGTCTTGCAAATCAATCCTAGAAAGGGAAGCATTCTGGGCTTTATTTTGTTACCAGTCCCTCCTGCTAACAGATCATGCTATTTATACATTTCGATGATCAAAATGAGATTGTTCATGCTTTTGTAGGGTATAATATTCTTCAACCTTTTGAAAACAAAAAAAATCTGCTGGAACAATTGTACATATTTAAGGTCAATAAGATTAAACAATATAAATTTACCTCTTTTACAAATAAATGTTCTGCTTTTTGCTCTGCATCTTCAGGAACTGTTGAGTACAGTGTTCTTATTTCCCAGGGAACTGTAGCTATCTAATAAAAAAGAGGAGGTGGAGAAGACAGGAATTTAAATATTGTATGTGCCAACAGAATGATGTGCACCTGGCAAAATGGAAAAATTAAGGGATGGTTCATAAATACAGAGTCATCCCAGTGACTCTGACATGAAGGATAGCTCATGTAAGTGAATGAGCCATCACAGACCATTTATCAGAAGGAATATTCACACCACTTTCAGTGGCATTTTCATCCTCAGCAAAAAAATAAAAATAAAAGTTGTTCACAGTTAACAAGTGAACATGGCTTGTTAACACAGCTAAGTTCAGACTACACAAGCAAAACATGGTTCAATGACAACCCCCCTTCAACTTCAGCTCAGTTTTTGATTCTGAGTGATTGTGTTGTCTGAACCCAGCCATCAATTAGCACAATGTATAGTAGGAGCTGTGATCAGTCCCGCATTTCCTACTGACATAGCATGGTGTATCTTAAGGGTTGGGGCATTAGTGTATCATAACCCTGGATATCTCAAGGAACATCGCTTCCCTTATATACCTACTTGGATCCTAAGAAATTCAACAGAGGTCCTTCTCTGAGAGCCACTTTTAAGGAAACAAGGAAGGTGGCTATGAGGGGAAGGGTCTTTTTGGTAGTGGTGGCCCATTTATGGAACCAGCTCCCTGCCCGGGAGGTATACCTGGCACTGACACTTTATACATTATTTTTATTGTAAGCTGCTTTGAGGACAGGAAATATGACATATTAATACAGTTTTCACATTAAAGAGTTTCAAAGGGATGTCTGACTTTTATCTAATACTTGCTTGTAGGAACCTCTTCCTATATTCTTGGAACAACTAGATCTACTTTAATTCACATCTGGCCAATAAAGGACTTCTAGAGATGACTGGGCCACAGTTGTGTCTGCTTTACTCATATTGCTCTACATGTTTTTCTTCCTTCCCAGATCTGACATCTCACATGAGACAAAAATGTAAAACAGTACCTAGAACAGTGGTCTGAGGGGGACTATATTCTGGGACAGGAAACAGTTTTGGAGGAGTTTCAGAAACAGTTTCTGGAGGAGTTACACACACCTGTTACAATCCCTTCCATTACTTTATATGTGAATGACATGATCATGTGAAAAGAAACAAGTATGCATCAGTTATCAGATTTAACTGAGCCCCCAAAAAGTTTTCTAGTACCCAAGAAATGTTACTGACCACTTGAAAACTCATTTTTCATGGTATAAAACTGATTGAATTAAAATAGTCTGGAAACAGCTTATTATATTATAGCAATGGGTAAATTATTTGGTCTTACACTTGTCATCACCAATATAGGGAGACACAAGCAATCCGGTAGATAAAGGTAAGACTTCTTGAACCAGAATGAGTCTCTTTTAGGGGTCACTGTAGTTAACTATCCATTACAAAGACCTTAGGAGCAAGACTGATGTTCCATGTTGCAGAACATGGAATATATCAGGGAGGAACTGCTCTTAATCCCATTTCTCTGAGACATTTGTTCTTGTGTATATCATGCCAGGATGTAAAAGTGGCAGAAGAAAAAAGTAGTTTAGGTGAAACAGATTCAGGTACAAAAGCATCAGAGTGAGAAGGACAAACAGCAGCTGTGTCCCCATTTACAATGCAACAGATTGGAAGCAGCAATGACAATGATCCACTAAATTTCATGGCATAAAAGGAATGTCTGTTTCAAATGCTGAGATACCGAGAATTAAAAACCATTATTCAAACCACACTCTCTGAAATTAACAAATATTAACTTAAAAGCTATTCCATTCTCAACATGCACAAGTGTGTGCGGGGAGGAAGTAAAGATATTTGCACACCACTTTCAGTATTGCACTTTATGTTTTGGTGAACTTCTCTTCTGAGAATTAGCTCCGTTCAGACCACTAACTACAGACTACAGGAAAGAAATATGCTGTTGATATTTTCATTTCTTTTCCAAACTGCTGTAATTTGCTGCAGCATGGAACAAGTTGGTCATACATCAGAGGACCGTAAGGTGTGATTTAGCACCCCCCAAATTACCAATAACTAAAAATGTGTAAAATTGAAAGCACAGATTTACAATATATCCAGTATGTGTGCTTTATGGTAATTTATAATCTTTCAGTCAGTCAGTAAAGAATTAGACATTTGCTCCCTTAGCAATACATGACAGCAAGAGTCAGTGGTCAGAACATAGTTCAACAGAAGATGCAACATGGCCTGGATCATACATATTCCACAATACATAGCTATGAGCTTTCACTGTTGGAATGTACAGCATTTTGGAGTGGTTTGGTCCTGGATGCACAATTACAATACATTCACTTTGCAAAAAATCTGCTCTCGTAGAAGTAAAAATGGCCGGAACTGGCTTGTTCATATGAATCAACACTGTTTTGGGGGTCTCTTAGGGGTGTTGTTACCAAAGAGCCCCTTTATCCACAGAGAATTGATAGAATAGCAATGGCCTTGGTGGTTAATGGGTTGGCAAAGAGGCATGTGGATAGAAAGTTCTTCATCTGCTCACATGTTCACATGTGGTCATCAGCAGAGGTACAGTTGTTTGCTTGCTCGTTTGTAGCTTTTATTTCCTGCCCTATTCCAAACCTGCCCTTGACTTTTGATACTCCTAAAGGACCACAGCTTCCAGAAATTGAGAAGGAAGGTAAGGATACCACTGCTAGATGATGCTCTTTCTCCTCTTTGCACATTGTACTTTAGAAACATATTTCCCATTTTCCACAGGGAAGTTTGCTATGGCAACAAAACAGTGTCAGTGACTGGCCCAAAATCATCCAGTGAGCTTCATAACAGAATAGGGACTAAAACTCAGGTCCCTGCAATTCCAGCCCAACACTCCAGCCACTATGCCATGCTGGTTCTCTAAAATATTTAGAGAGTAATAGGGTAGGGAAGCATATGATAGGAAAGTATATTGTGCTTATATCACTGTTTATTTCCTTATTTCATTTATTGTGTTAAGGCCAGTAAATAAAATATTCATCAGCTGCTAAATAAACTCAGTGGTACAGGATAGAAAACAACAACACCTTTATAACATAAAACAAAGTGGGTATCATCCCATTAAAATCAGGTTCTCCTCACCACCGACAATGATGGTCCAGTAATTTCTGGGCTCCATAGCCCGTTTCTTGGTTTAGTGGTTGGTCATCTGAGGAATTGGACTGAACACTCAGATTGTGGCTGATTTTAAGAATGCTTAATTTGTTTTTAAAGTATTTGGAAGTAAACTTTTTAAAAGCCTTTCATGAATTTGACAGGGAGAGGCTTAAACGTAAAATAATTTTCATAATAGTGCAAATACGCTGGTTGCATGAAAGTATCAAATAAAGGTATCATCCTATTAATCTGTGGTCTATCCTTGCATATCATGGGAAATAGTTATGTTCTTATTCATTTAGTGTATGGCACATATTGCAAGGGAGTCTACAATGTTTACATACAGTAGATGTTCTGGCACCTGCAGTTGCTAGTCTGTTATTGCCTCGGTGCACCACGGGGGAAGAACTAGCTTAGCACCGGTTGGCCAGCGATGTTTTTGTTGAAGTCAGTTCATCTGGGGCTTTACTCCACTGATCCTTCACCAAGTATATCCAAGCAGATCCAGCGTTGCCACTTGCTTTCATTGCAAATGAAGCCAGTTATGTTCTGTCAGGGCAGGAGACGATGCCCTGCTCCAGTAATAGGGCCAGCCCTATCATTAGGCAGAATGAAGGCCGTTCCAGGTGGCAATGCTGCAAGGCAGCAGCAAGATTCTGAAGGAGGGAGTGATGATTCATACAGACTACCTGAGCCCACTTGGCTTGTCTGCTGCTTCAGGTGCAGTGGAGGATGCTATCGCTTCCCCATTACTGAAGTTAGATTCAGCTGCCAAGCTAGTCAGACTTGGAACACCCAAGAGGAAGAAGTATCATCTTGTTCTTTAAAAGCAGCAAATGTCCTGGGCTGGCTGCATCCAGTTGTGTGTATCCAACTCTGTCTCCTTATTCATGATTGTAGCAAAGGCCTTAATTGATTCTTGCCCCAAGGGGGCAAAGTTGTTTTTTATGGATTTCAGCAGCCATGCAGTTGATTCTATTAATAAAAAGATTCTCAAAGGCTCTCTGGAAATAGGTTCAAATGTCATGTCATGTGTACATAATGGCTGGCTATTCAAAAGTTTACAGGCCAGGATCCAGCCTCCATTCAACTAATTTGGACCACAGCCTTTGAAACTGGCAATAATGTTTGCCAGTACTAATTTCTCAAGCTTAACACCTTTAGGCAGATTCTTGGACAGTTAGTTATTCAGTGCATTTTTCCATATGCTGGGAAAGTGGGCAGTGTCCCTGTGCTGCATAATATGCGGGCAAAATATCTTCCAGTTAATCTTGTGTTTAAAGATTTTGGTTGCCAGTTTCTAAGGCCTTAAAAACCAAGAAGGAAGCCACTACTTTTAATTAAGGAGCCTGATTTATGACTATGACCATTAGGAAAAGCAGGACTGTAATGGAAATCTGGACTGTAATACAGCAAGCATCCTTCTGGTTTAGAAGCTGCAGAGATAGAAGAGAAGGAGGCTAGGGATTGTTTGGAAACGGCATGCCCAAGACTCTTGGACAGTCTTTGCCATGCAACACCAAGCTGGATGAGCGGCTGTCAGACAAGGATTGAATAGAACTTGAAGATGCTTGGGATTGCTATCCCTGCTGGCCTTCAGGAAAGGTTGAGGGGAGACTGGCTGTCATTGTTTGAAGGTACTTTGAGGACCCTCCAGGTGTGGTGTCCAATTTGGCATAGATTATACCAAGTGTGCCTTAAGGAAAGCAGGTGGGAGGGACTGTACTGCTGTGCAAAGAAGTTCAGGATACCTTCATGCAGAAGCACCCAAGTTGTTTTGCTCCCCCTGCTGGTAGAAGGGCAGGGGGCAGGGAAGAGAGCTGGTGCTATGGGAAGAGGGTGGCTGGAAACTACACCATTGCTTTTCATCCTAACATTACAGTTTGGGTCCTCCCGGCTTTCAAAATTTCTGGTGCAGAACTTCTCTCACTAATTTCTTATAAAATATAATCCACAGAAACTGGTTCACCCTCACCACAGACATGATTTGTGTTTATTCATAATCATTTAGCACTTACTGAAAAGTCATCATCAGGGAACAAGATGAGGTCTTTGAGATGGTCATTTTCAACATTCTTCTCGATTTCTGCAATGACAGTTTCATAATCCAAAGGCTCCAGAAGTTTGGGTTTTTCTTGCTGAGGAAACAAAGCAGAACACACAAAAAGGCAAGGTTAAGGTTCACCGTCCATCTTTCCCCTCTATTTCACTTGGAGCTGGGTTTCCATTTCCAATATCCTTTCACACAATGGACTTGCTGTGAGATCTGATGCTTTCATGCACAGCATGATGTGGTCAAGCAGAACACACACAAACAAGCAGAGTTGGCCAGTCAAAATGTTCATTATCAGTCCAACTATTTCCTGATAGTTTGTCTGTTCTTGGGCGGGATAATTGTAATATGTAGCTAAAATCCATTTATCCTGCACTGTCACATTAACCTCCTCATTAAGTTCAGGAACTTGCTTGCATTAAAAAAATCATATGAAGCACATTGGCACTGAATATGAGCAATTTTCTTCTAAGTGAATTTGTTGCAGAGTGGCCTATTTTAATTTCTATTGTTTCCATGAGCAATGCAGTGATTCATCCCCCATTACTCTCTTGTGCTTGGCCACATTAAATTCGGGTAGCTTGCTAGAAATAAAAGTAACATTGCTCTGTTTAACTTGGCATTTATCCTGGTCTCTCTGTCAGGATAAACTATTTGGCAGTAAACCCCATACTTTCTCCCAGTCAGCGCTGGATTATACCTTTATAAGCCATCATGGAAGTGCTATTCTTGTTGAAGTGTGATATTAGGCTTTTAAAAAGTACTCAGAAGGAACTTTCAAAAAGAGAAGAATAGGCAAATGTGCAAATGACTCAATATACAATATAGAAAATGGAAAGCTTATTAAGAATGCAAGGACATGCAAGACACAAGATTACACACTGAGGGGATAACAGAACCTTGCTTTGAAGTAAGGGTGGGGGTAAAGAACAGAAATACAGAGTAGGAGGAAAGGAAATGGCAATTGGGATCGTGATGTGTGAGGAATCTAGTTCGGGAGTGAGAATCCACTGAATTTTCTTGGCTTGACTCACTCGGGCCCACTTTCCCTCTGCCCTAAGTCAGGCTTGCACCAAATGATTGTGTGGGTGTCCAGCAGGAAGTGAGTCCCAGAGAATCTGTGAGGCGGGCTTGCCACACACTGCCTGACATGCAAGTTGCATTCTGCATTCACACACATTGCTCAAAGAAGCCTCAAGCATTCCCATGCATTCACAGATTTGATCTTGGCTTGGCTCATTTTCAGTCAGGACCAAGCACAGTGGAACAGGGTTCTGACCTAATCTTCACATTCCCTAATCAGTATCCACCAATGATGGGCTGTATGTGTGGTGTGATTCCTGTCAGCAGGGCTTCTCATTCATTGCAGCTCATCCACTCCTCATCCATTGCCTGCCCTTTAAGATCATCCACTGAGGTCCTTCTCAGGTGACCCCCCACAAAATAGTAAGGAGAGCAGGGACCAGGAGAAGGGCCTTTTCAGTAGCAGCTCCCTGCCTCTGAGAGGCATGCCTGGTGCCATCTTTGTTTCTTTTTGGTGCCAGCTTAAAGTCTTTTTATTTTCCAGATATATTAATAGATAAGGATTAGCTTTTAATGTTGCTACTGCTCCTGCTGCTACTATGCTCTATTTTAACTTTATTATACTTGCTGTGAGTTGATGTTTTTTAGTGGTTTTGTTTACTGTTTCACTGTTTTACCATTATTTTATTGTTTATATGTTTCTTAAATTTGTAAACCACTCAGAGAGCCTGTGGGCTATGGGATGGTGTATAAGTGCACTACATAAGTAAAAAAATAAATAAAAATAAATAAAAATAAATAAAACTTGTCTTTTCAGCTTTATAGGAGCCATCTGTGATGCTGAAATCCAACCCCAAATTGGTTCACTGTCATAGATAGTTCCTATAAAGCTGAAAATAAAAGTTGCAATGGATTAATAGGTCCATGGAGACAACAGTCACCAGCATCCCCAATCAATGAGAAAGAATGGTGTTCACAGAATTCTGTAAGTGGTAAATGGAGCTCCCAGATGACTTTAGTGCATTCTGCTTAAAAAGTGGTTTAAGTCATGAACCTAAACAGAGGAGGCACAAGCTAGCCCTTGATCAGATATTGTCTACAACATGCCCAATATCAAATTAATGGGGCAAAGGGGATGCCCTAGTCTTCACCAAGCCACTATAGAATCAGTTATAGATATTAGTCCAGGGTGTTATATAAAGTGGGGAAGAATCATCTAGTTAGACTATTATAGTCTAGTCACCATAGACTTGAAAGGACTGAGGGAGTCTGAGCATGGAATTCTCATTTGCTTCTCTTTCTCTCTTCCATCCTTCTATCCTCCATCATGAAAGTACCGAGAATAGATGGGGACATAGAAGCATCTTAGGCATGGCCTTCTAAGAGAAACTTCCTGCAATTATAGCCTTGCTTCAGCTGGACTCTTTATACATTACATCCAGGAGTCACACTGAACAGTATATTAATTTCCATAGCATGTTAACCTCCCCTTTTCTTTTACTCAAGCACTTACAGCTCTGATTTGGATTGGGATGACATCACTCTTGGATGGGGGCATTATGCCCCTTCTTCTACACATTTGTTTCTTGAATTTCCCCTACTCACACAGGAAAAAATATCTGATAAAACTCGATATATTTGGATCTCCTATATGCACAAATGGCTGGTTGAAGTCTTAATTGTATCTGAAGGCAACCAACCCTTCTAGTGATGTGTTTTAGAATGCAACCCACCTGCTGGGAATGAACCCTAAGGAGGGCTTTAGTGGCCTCAAACAAGTTGATATCTACGCACTTGAATGACGTACTTTGGTTCAGCAAGAACACAGCATGATCATAGTAAGGGAAATAAGCCATTGTTGTTTATTTCCCCCATTGTACATGCCACTCATATGCTGGCCAGTATCCTTACTCATTTTTGCTGGCACAGTTTATTGTATCATTCAAATCTGGGTGGCCTGGCTTCTTTGAGAAACTCAAATAGCCCAACAACAGTCCATGAGTTGAGGGCTGCTGCCTTCTCAAACATGCCCTGCCGCCCTGCAAGCCATGCCAGCAAGGATAATTAGGGAAACCCAGCTTGCATGCCACTGGCTTAATTACCAAGCCACAGCGACTTGGTAAACTTACCACAATAATGCAAAACATGTCATGGAGAAGCCTTAGAAATGATACTGAGTGTTTGTTCAAATGGTATTGCTTTTCAAGAAACTTAGAATATTTATTTGAAGTGTGCAGAGATGATGCTAGCTGAAATCCAAAGCTGACCGCAGATGCAGTATTTATTATTTATGTCTGATAAAGGAGATAATGAGTGTCTATCCATCTATTTTCTGCTTGTTCCTAGAGTTTTAGCTGACTTTTAAGTTCTAAGATCAAGGTTACTCTTCCTGTCCTGGGTTTGTTGCTGCTTTCTCAAAAAGCATTAGTAAAGAAAAGTTGGCTATATTATGTTACAAACTTGAGAGTGCCTGTAGGGGAAGTGCAAAGTGTACAAAAATCTTGATTTTGGATGGTGATTCTATTCACTTATACAGCAAAGGCAAAGTAGTTTTACTGAAATCACTGTAATCTATTTATAGAGTTCACATTTCTTATTTCTACAGCACTTTCTATTCTCCAGAAAGCATTGCTTTTCTTATTCTCAATTTGTGTGACTCTGCTTCCAATGGCAAAATAGTTTCCCCATCACTTCTACCCACCCATTGACTCTGTCACCACCACATTCACATCTTCCTATAATACTTTTTCCAGGGCTTCTTTAGACCTCCCCTGTAAAGGCAGAAAAATGGAGAGTCTACCAAAATCATGAATAAATATTGTTATACTCAGTGATTGAAATAGCAGCTTTTTAACTCTGTTACTAAGATGTCTCATCTGCTAGAGATCTTACTATGAAAACAAAACATCCACGGCCATATGACTTGGCTCATATCTCTATCAATTGAAATGAATTAAATGCTTGACTGCCCATGCATTGGTTCAGGAATTCCTCCCAAAGACTGCAGGATCATGTGCTAGATAGATCTGAATCAGATTGTGTAAACTATTTCAACATATATCATGTCTTTCCCTAGCAATATGCTGTCAGGAACTGAAGCAACGGACAGTGAAAGGAAATAGATTTCTCCTGTGTGTAAATGATAACAAGTGCTTTAGCATCAGCGTTGATATAATACCCAAAAATAATGCAAGTTCAGAAGAATTCTGCATCTCCATTCCAACTATTGATAGCTTAATCCACCTATAACAGTTTGTCAGTACAAAACTTCACCAGTACATTGAGGATGGCTGCCACATAATGCAATGTTCATGATATGACCCTACACAATTCAGATACTCTGTGAGCTGCGTTCTCTCTCATACCATATCTCCCCTTGAGATGGGAGTTTGGAGGAGTTAGCCTTTGCATAATCAAATGTTATTGCTCAAGAACCACATCAAAGGGTCTTTGGATTGTGCTGTGGACAGAAGGACTACTCACCTACAGGGCTAAGATCACAGCAAAGTATCAATTAGTGCCCCTTTATACAATCGTGTGAATTGAGAGACAACTGTTGCCCTGAGTAGTGATTCAGGGTTGAACAAGGTGTCAATAGCTAAACAGGAATCTAAATCCAGATCTTACCAGAGTAAATCAATCACTCTATTTCTACATTAGGGGTGGGCAGAAGGTAAAGCTCCATGTGGTTTGGACTTCAAGTCCCAGTACCCTGTCACTTGGCCAATGATCAGGAATGCTGTGAATTGAAATCCAAGACAGTTGGAGATCTACTTTTTGCCCATCCCTGCCCTACACTGTATGGTGCCGGTTCCTGTCCTCTCGCACAGCTCCCATTAATTTCATCTGGCTTGTTGCAAACTCTGTGAAGCACTGGGGAGTTGCTTTCAGAGGTAAGAGCCTATCTTGGTCATAGAGATGGTTCTCCAGCCATATAATGCCAACAATGAGTGAAAGTTAAGACAAATGGTAACACTGCTTTTACAGGTTAGAGACATGACTTATGTTTGTCTTATTAGCTTATGCAATAGAATCACAGTATCTTAGGGTGTACCTGAACCTCTAAAGAATCCAACTCCATTTTATTTAAATGAGGTAGTCAAGTGCTGAGGTCTGTTTGTGCCTACCAATTTCTTTCCTCATGATCCCTGAATGCTCCCTACTGTAGGACACTTTTCCTACTGGTCAATGGCTATTTTTGGTGCTACAGATAGGCAAGTATAGCTTAAAGTGCATGGCAATTTGTTTTACAGGACATAAACTGCTCAGTTCCTCTTCCAAAGTCTCAATCCAACTGACGTTAGGCACTGTTTGACCCCCACTAAAGCTAATGCAACCAATCTAGTACATCCACTTAAAAGTGGGGAAAGCATACTCTACTAAGTGTTAGGAAGGGAAAGAGCTGAGTAAAGTAAAAAAAGAAGAAGAAGAAGGGGGAGGAAATCCCCTAATGCACAGTATGTAAACTGTTAAGCTCCATCTCAACCTTGGCACCAAGAGAACAAGGTGCAGAACCTCTGGCCCGTGAGTTAAATGTACTCAACTGAGAGCCAAATGTGTTTCCCAGAAGGCCATGTTCCTTTGCCCTGGACTCACCCCCTTTCCCTTGACTGCCAATTGGCTTTTATGTGTTCGCCTCCCTCTTCTAAAAGATTGGTATGCATGTGCATTAAAGAGCATTTACATTTTACTTTACATAGCTCCTTCCCTTCCTAACACTTAGTAGGGAGTGCTTTGAAGTGTCTGTCTAGTTACTGGCAGTACGTGCTTTAACCTACAAGTTGGTATTATTGTTGGCATTTTGCCAGCATCCCCTTTGCTATGACCTGTCCACCACTGAAACGTAGGCTTCATGCAAACGTAGGCTTGCATGATTATCCAAAACTCAATTCAACCCTTGACTGAAAGAGGTTCAATACCCTCGCTGTACTTTCCTGTCCTGGTGCCCTGCAAATGTTTTGGACTACAACTCTTGGCATTCCTGACCATAGGCCATGGTGGTAGGAAATGAAGTCCAAAACATCTGGAGGGCATCAGGTTTGGGAAGACTGCTGTAGAACTTCAAACAAAGTGACCTATTTGTGGTACACGCAGCTTCCAGGATAGAGAAAATAGTCTTAAATTGCCTTAGAATGAGAAACCTTGTCCAGAACACTGAGTATAAGCAAGATGCTTATGCACCATTAAGGTCAACAGGACATAAGGAGCTTTATTGTGCCCGGAACGGACTAAGTTCATACCAGGTCTAAGAGGTTCAATCACTTGGGTTAACAGGCGATTTTGCAACTTCCCTAGTCCCAGTACACTGAATTACCAAAAATTCTTTGTAATCCTTAAAGTTTACAAAGTTATGGAAGAACAAATTTTATTCTTTGCAAAGGTGATAGTTTTGGAATTTACAAACCCACAGCATTCACACACAGACACAGACAATACTTTCATTTTGAACCGCATTGTGGGAGGGGCTTTCCTGGCATTTGTAGTGGAAACCCTTAACAGTGCTTCTGAGGGTATTAAAGTTTACACATCTGTAAACTCTGTTTGTCATAAAACAAACAGAAGCGTCTCAAAGTTTGAATTAGGGCATTTCTTCCTAACAATGCTTGCTGGGAGATCTGTAACTGAGCTAGGCAAATTGAAAGCTTTTAACAGTCACAGGATTGTCTCTCCTGAATTTAATTTGTCTGGTTCTCCTGGAAATGAACCAATTAAGCAATTTCTGTGCCAAGACTGAATGGTGCACGATTGGATTTTATAATGCTTTTTTGATATTTGCTAGCTCAAATGACTAATGAATTACATTAGCTAGATGCAAATGATGATGTGACTATAAAAAGAGGCACTCACCAGCATGCTCCTACTATTACACTCAATTTCTACAGACCATTTATTTACTGGACTACAAAATGGAGACTTCCATATTCATTCTCAACAATAATGCTATCTTAGCATGCACCTGGGCTGAGCAAGTGCCAGAACTGGAGAGAATTTTCACTACAATCTGCAGTTATAAAATATCTACGTTCGCTTCAGTGAGATACAGATTGTTAAGCATTCTGTAAGGTCCTGCCTCCTACAACCTTTCATTGTTTGTTCTAGTCACAGCATTGTGACTTTTCCAACAACAATGACTAAAAATATCCTCGTAATTGATTTCATAGAAACAGACACAGTGCATCTCTTGCCTGAGGTTTCAAAATTTGACCACACTCAGAGAATAAATTTAGTACATAGCACTTCTTTGGAGCACTGGGGCAAAACAGTTTCTATATAGCATCTTCAGATGCAATGTAAGTTGACTAAAACATTTCTGGGTTAGGCATACAACATTCATATAATCCAGAGTAAATATACAGAAAGTGGATCTTTACCAATATGAATTTTTTCCTTCATTCTAGAGCTGAATCTCTCATGTTAAGGGGGATTAAAGGGCAAGTCTCAAATGCCCACAGAACAAGTGTTCTACCAGGGGAAAAAAAAGCCAATTAAGTTTGTGGCGCCAGAATGCCATAATGATCAAAGTGCAGGACAGAGAGTCAGAAGATCTGGGTTCTAGTTCCCATTTGTCTATGAAACTCACTGGCCAGACCCTGGCTGTCAGCCTAGTCTACCTCACAGGGTTCTTGTGAGAAGAAAATGGATAAAAATTGGACTTTGCAAGCTGCTTTGGGCTCCTCCAAATAGGAAAAGGGGCAGTATATAGCTATAATAATAAATAAAATGAATTCATGCTGCACTGCAACAATTATGTTGAGTTCCCCATAGCAGCCTTAACAGCCCTCCAAATAGGGATGCTTTCAGCTTTCTCTCGCATTTCCTTTTAAAAGTTCAATATTTTTTCCTCCATTTTGAACATGAAAAATAATGGGGAATTTTAGTTCTTGTCAAAAGCACACAGAACAAAATTTTCTCCCATCTGCACTACTTTAATAGGCATTGCTATTTCCAGCATGAGGAGGACCATACTATACCATACTATACCTGCCCGCCCTGTCACTGTTAAAGTTCAGGAACCTGCCAGGAAAAAAATAAAGTGGTGGCAACCATAATTTAGCACAGAAACATAATTAAATACACAGGAATGCAAACACACGCTTCTAAAGCATTCAAAGGACAAGCATGCAAAGCCCTCTGCCTGGAAGTACAGTTTTTGGGCAGTTTTCCTTTCTTCTGTATTTGCATATTTTAAGAGCTTAAGTTCCTTCCATACAATTGAAGAAGACATTTGTGATGCCTGAACCAAATGAAATTCTCAGGCATTCCAAAAGGGTTATCACCCTATGGAATACCAGTAGAGAGCTCAGAGAGTGGAAGGATGAAGACAAGCTGAAATTCTCGCTGTATATTTTTGGAAGTGATTGTGGGTTACCAGATGCTCACTTTGGAGGCTAACCTCTATGTTCCAATACCAGGACTGCACCTTTGGTTCCTGGATGCTGAACCACACCCCCCATCATCCTCAGACAGCATGATCAGGGATAATGGCATTTGTAATCCAACAACACCTGGGGACAGCCAGGTTTCCCCTTTGTACGTTCAAAGCTACAAATCATTCTTTGGTAAAAGCTCTTTATTCTCCAAAGTACACCCAGTAAGTACAATCACCACAGAATCAGTCTCCAAGCATGCACAGAGCAGTTTGTTGAACCCAGCCTAGCAATTACTTCTGAGATCCCTCCTTTGTAACCTGGGGACCTTTCCCTTTTGGAGGTGGGTAAGTCTCTTCTCCATACACTGACCCTCTAGCTAGCTAGTCCTTCTATCCCAGTGCTGCTTCATGGGGTCAAGAGTCACACGAGCTTCGGCTAGCTTCTGGTGCTCCTGTCCCATGCCCTCTCCTGACAGTTGTAGAGCCTGACTAGTCTCAGAGTTTGCCCAAACAGTTTATTTATTTAATACATAAATAAACACAAAAGTTTAAGCCGACTTGAGAGAAGCCCCTCCATTTCTCCCATCTCAATGGTGCCCAGTTTCCTTTCCATCTGCAGAGCCCAAACCTTCTGCCCTTGAAACTCATGCCAAGCACAACTGTCTCTTTCAATCCCAAAGGGGCCAAGCCTGGGCAATGGTGAAATAAGAAAATCTATTGAAAGCATGACACTCCATCTATTAATTCAAAAGTAAATTTCACTGAAGGATGGGAAAGAGCTATTGGGGTGACCCACTATGACATCCCAAGACATTCCAGGCACTGCCTGCCTATGTGCCCAACAAAAGAGTGAGGAGACTACCAGCATGTACGCACAGAAATCCCCTCAAGTGGAACAGAAATGAGATCAATGGTGTTGTACAAGGCCCATGCAGCAATAGAGAAGTGCACACACAGAGTCTAGCAAAAGCAGAATAAGATGCAGGGAAGCAAACTCACGTCCAACCCACAGTTATGAAGACTAGAAACCTGAACTGCTCTGAATTGTTGAGATCAGCCAAACAGCTGCAGAACAAAAAGAAACCCACAAGAATAAGCTATTTGAGAATTACATCCTCAAAATTCAATTTTCATCAGGAAATGAAAATATAGTGGGCCTACCATGGGGGAAAGCAGAACACAAACAAACTATCAGCTTCTCCTTTTTACTCTACTCATAGGCCTACTGCAAGCCAAAGCAAAAGAGACAGACTTATCTTCTGTAAGAGCTGTGTATACTTTCCATCTGTGAAAGCCGAAGTAACGACTTGTTGGGAGATTTGGAACAGACAAAAGTACTTTTTCTATGCAATGAATAGAAAGACTGTGGAGTTCTTTGCCATGGAAAGTGGTAATGGCCACCAATCTGAATGACTTTAAAAGGGCACTGGACAGATTTATGGAGAAGGAAGGTATCAGTGGCTACTCCTTTGCTGGCTGCATGCTACCTCCTTTACCAGAGGTGGCATGCCTACCTACACCAGCTGTTGAGTAGCTTGGGCAGGAGGGGGTCTTGCACCCATCCTGCTTGAGGGATCCTCTGAGCACTGCTTTGCCACTGTGTTTATGGAGTGCTGGACTAGAAGGGCCTTTGGTCTGATCCAGCGTGGCTTTTCTCATGTTCTTATATTCTTATGTTCCAAGAAAAAAGTTCAGGAAATGCATATCCTGCTTTCAATGATAAATAAAGGCACAGTCCTGCTACTCAAAAGACTCCAAATTTAGAAGTTTCTAAGATGTCTACAACCTACCAGGCTGAATAAAGCCAGCAGTGTAGCAGAAGCAATAGAATTGATCTTTACCCCTCTACTCATTCTCTGAACTCCCAGCCTTTTGCTAGATGGGCTTTGAGTCCATCTAGAGAGGGCACTTTGAAAAGAAGCAAGATTGTACCCTTTCCAGTTTCTTTCTCTTCCCATCTCCTGGGATGCCCCCTTCTCCCCTCTCTCTAACCATGGAGAGGCAACTGGTACTCTTCGCTCCACGTCTGCAGAGAGAAGAAGAGACTGGCTGTCACCAACCTCAGAAAGGTTTTTCTGATTCTGCCCATGAACAATAAAATTGCACTCTCCAACTGGTTTTTATATTGCTTTTAAAAACATTTCTGTTTCATATGCTAATGTTTGCTTTGGTGAGGGATAGGTTTACGTTTGGTGAGGCCAAAACCATTTTTAGTTCCCCAATATGTTAAGACGTAATGTTGTTTTAAAATGGGTTTTATTTCTGATGCTGTGTTTTATTATTGCATTACTGTCCTGAGACTCTGGTGAAAGGATGGGGTACAAAAGCTTTGAATGAATGAATGAATGAATGAATGAATGAATGAATGAAATGGGTGCAAGAGAATCATTGAGTTACATTAGAGTCAAGAAAATACCAAATACCCTACCCTTAGAGTTGTAGTTCATGTACCCATAATACAATACTGTCATGTCTGGACATTTTTGGGATTAAGCAGTATTCTAGTGAACTCTGGCTGATCTCTCCGGCCTGATTCCTCTTTGGGTGGGGGCTGGGGTTCCCTCTATCTCTGGTTTGCTTTTCATGCCATCCATACCTGGGATTATAGCTTCTCTCTCCCCAAACAATTCAGAGTGCAAAGCCAACGACAAACCAAGATGTATGATTCTGGATTGTTTGGATGTTGTTCAGATGCTTCAGTAAGCTAACTAAAAGTCTGTAGATTTTAGCTGAGGAACCAAACAAGAACCATCAGATGATTTGGACAGCATATTTGGACATTTTGCTTCACCCAGGCAAGCCAGGGTTTTCTGGAATCCTTGCTTATTGTAGCACTTGAACTGAGACTGTGTGTCTTTCATTGTCTGATCTACTATTATTTTTCACTGCCAGAGGGTGGAAAACATAAATTGCAATGATGTCACACAGAGAGAAGAAAGAATAAAATACGTACAAGGTAAGCATTTTCTGTCTTTTTTTCTTTTTAATTTAGGCTAAAAGTCCAAATTCTACATCAACTATCACATTTACCACAACCAGACTCAAAGAAGAGGAAAGACTGCTTATTATAGTCCTGTCTTTTGACACCAAGGACATTCCACAAGACTGCAGGAATAGGATTGCCCTGAAACTGCCTCGTGTTCACTGATATCACATTAATGCTTTGTGAAACCGAGGATTAATTGCTTCTTTCAGCAACCTGAATTTGCTAGGGAAGTGCAAGGAAGCTTCAGGGTTGGGAGAGTTAAATTGGCCATGCAGGTATCACCTCACAGCAGCATAATTGGAAGAGAAAGAGGTGCATGCACTTTGGTCCCCAGGAGGAGAGTAGATTTAAAAGTCAACAAGCTTTTTATAATCAAGAGTTGAAAAACAGTAATACAAGTATAAATCAATATAGCAGCATTCTGCTATGAATCAAATAATTTCAGTTGCCACATTCTCTCCCATTGTTAGCATGTATCAGAATTCTGAAACACTCTAAATGATATATATCTTGCAACTAGACTCCTGAGATTGCACTTAGGTGTCACTTTTAAGTAGGTTTAAATTTAAACAGCATGCACTTCAGCCATATTATCTTCTTTACAGGGAATGCCTGCAAAGCAGTTTCATCTGCTTTTGCCTGTGTTTTGCTCTAGTTACACTAATGCTGATCTCAAAAAAATCACAAGGTGTAAGAACCTATCTGAGCATTCGATACAGTATTCAGTTCTTAAAAGGGATTGTGGCTATCTATGCCAAAGGCTTAAAACTGAATGAGAAGCTATTAGCTTTTTCAATTTTAGCTATTATCACCGGTCTACTGGAATAATTTTTAACGAAGCAACAACAACAACAAAATAAAGACGGTAGCAGTCAGTGAGATGGTTCTTTAGGTGAAGCCATTGACGGCCTAAGAGCAGAACAAGGGTGTGGTTATTAAATAGCAAGTGCACAGGCCGCAGTTGGGTAGTAGTACTAGCTGCAGAAACCTCAGTTTCATTTTGCACTGCAAAAAGGTTCTTCCTTGCTCCACATTATTGCCATGCAGCAGGCACCAGTGTTCTTGCAAAGTGATTCACCTCACTGGCAACCATCAAATAGAAGCACTTTCAAGGCTTGGGATGACAAATCATCAGTTCCATTTCTGTTGACAAAAAGAATCCAGTAAAACACACCCAGTTCACACCACACACAGCATAAATAAAGGTTAACCACTGCAGTTATGACAAGCTATTCTGCTTATATTATAAAACTGTATTCAACAAAAATAATTTAAAAAGGGAATGATGCTGAATTATACTATGCATTCTGTTATGCTCTTATAGTCACATTCACTGTGGGTTGTCAAATGACAGTAGGCATGTCATGAACAGAGCAGATTGGAGCCAGGGGTCAGACTAGATGGCCTGGTCTGGACTAGATGGACTGGATCCCTTCTGACTCACTCCATTTCTATATTTCTGTGATATCTGCAGGTGTTCTGACAAAAAGAAAGGAAAAAGGCTAACTGCACACTGACAGCAGATGTGCCTCTGGGACAGGTATTTAATGTGCACCAGTTGTGAAATACTAGTGGGAAGCCATAGACTATGAATTACAGAAATAACATATCAGAAATCCCAGTTTTAAGTACTTTCCTGGAGGCTAACCATGCCATTGAAAAATACACTGACAGATGAGCATGCCATGGTGACAGCACCTTAATTTGTCCTCACTGAAGAGGAAGAAAATTCTGATACACTGTATACCAGGCCTAGGGGAAAGAAGCACCATGTAACTATTATATTATTTTATTATTTTATTTTATTTAAGTTTCTGTATACTGTCCAACTACCCTAGTCTCGGGATAGTTTTAAAATAAAAACAGAATAAAATGAAGCATCACATCCAATAAATAAAACAAATATTAAAACCTAATCAGATTCACCTAATGGGTGAATAAAAAGGTTTTAACCTGGCACCAAAAAGAATACAGAGTCAGTCCCAGGTGAACCTCTCTGAGGAGTGCATTCCATAGCTGGGGCACCACCACAGAGAAGGCCCTTCTCTGGGTAGCCACTCTTCTGATCTCCTTCAAAGAGGGCTCCTGAAGAAGGACCTACGCACCAGATCTTAAGGGGCACGAAGACACATAGGGAAGGAGATCCAATAGACACATAGGGAAGGTAGCCAATGTAGATGGTACAGGACCAGCATTATATGTGAATACCTGCTGGTTCCTGCTAACATCCTCGTTGCTCTATTCTGAACCAATTGAAGTATTAGGACTGTCTTCAAGGGTACCCCCACAGAGAGTGCATTACAATAGTCCAGTCAGGAAGTTACCAGAGCATGGGTCACAATTTCTAGGCATTGCTCATCCAGGTAAGGACACAGTTGATGGATCAGCTGAAGCTGAAGGAAAGCGCTCCTTGCCACTGCCGCCACCTGAGCCTCCAAGGACAGCTACTTCAAGCAATGCTTTCAGCAATCAGGATATGGCATTCACAAAAATAATGGAGCCATACAAAACATTCTGTCTGGCACAGCCTTTCTGCAGTGCAACTAGAGGCACACAAAAACAAACAGTTCTGAAAGGGGCACAGAGCATCCTCATATTTCCATGAAAAGGTCCATCAAGCCAATTCAATGAGGCATGATGACTATTTCTGTGCAGCCAACATCTGCCCACATAGCATCTGCATGCATACAAGCTATCCTCCACACAGCTATCTTCTTCATGAAATTGGGGTGTCCATTTCTAACAGAAACCCCTTTCTTACAAAAGCAAAATTAGGAATCCTTAGCAATGAGCAACACGACCACATTTTATTAGGTCAAGTGGATGACAAACTGGTCACAGTGCCTGTCAAATAGCACTAAAATATTTCTGTAGCAAGACTGGGAGAGATGAAATATCTAGATTCATAAAGAATGAAAACTCCTCTGGACTCAAAATTTACTAAGCAAATATTTTACAATTCCTGTGACTATGAAGAATGATTTAGAAGCAGGGCAGTAGGAATCCAGCCACCCACTACCCACCCCAAATTCCAACAATCTGTTTAGAAATCTAATCTGTTTACCAGGTATGACCACATTCTGAGAGCAGAATACAATAAGTAGATTAAACATATGTATGTAATGCTTATTATTCTTCATTTCTGCAGTTTTGAAAAGCCAGAATTTCCAGAGTATTTAGCCAAAGTACAGTAAAGATGGGCAGGGCTCCTTTCCCATTTCACAGCTGAGCACGGCCTTAATTTACACTGTCACCCCCACCTGCCCACATCCTTGTCTTCCTCCAGGTTCAGAGTTGCAAATTTGATGGATGCAGAAGCGCTGGAAACTGCTTTATATCAGGTGCAGCAAGTATGTCTATTTCGACAGCAGCTCTCCAGTGATTCAGGTAGAGACTTTCCCAACATCAGTCACTTATGCCTGGAGATGCCAGGTATATGAAACTTTTTGTATGCAAAACATGTACTGTGCCACTGAAGGAGTTCCCCCCAAAGGTCTCTCATCTCTTTAATTTTATTTAAATGTCTCCACATGACCAAAAACACAGTGCTTTGGAGGAAAAATGCTCATTATGGTACTCGTACACCATCTAGCAGTGATTGCTTTTTCTTTATACAAGTTTAGCTCATGTAGCCCTGATTTGTATTGGAGCTACTTTTCATTGAGAGGACAGGATTAAACTTTCACATACCCCATTTCTCCCCAAATTCTCCTCTCAGGGAGTTTGTAAAAGCAAAAGTATCAATTGGCATCAATGCAAGTTTTTGTTTTCTTTTGTTAAACCCTTTGCAATAGGGTGGGTAGAAATGTTCAGGAAGCCATTTTACCCAGTAAGTAATCATTGAATCAATTCTCATTTCCAAATCAGCTAGGTAGAGATGAAGCAGTAGCAAGCATGCTGCCTCCATCTGACCTGGAATCAACTAGGAGATTAACAAATGAACAACTGAAAAGAAATACGCCCATTAGTTTTGTATGTCATTCATTATGAAAAGAATGGCACGGTAACCACAAAGAGTAAATCTCTCATTACTATTATTACTTCTCTCTTTCCCTTTTTTCTTCAAGAGATGGACAAATGAGGATATCTAAAAGCAAATGTAAGATGAAAAAACTGAATTAAAACTGATTTTGTACGGTAGAGTTTAACTGAAATGTGTTGAAATCTTGATGCCCAATTCCACTAGTAGCACAACCACCAACTGACTGAGTCAACTTGCTTTATATGGGGAGATCAGACACGACTCCTAGCCTGAGTTTGGCTTTCTCTCCAACGGCTCAAATGGAGAATTGCTTGAGAAAGGAACGAGATGAAAGAAAAGTATACATACACAGCTCCACCTATGGATATCTCGATTTACTCGTTTATATGTCCTTCTCTTCTTCCAGCGGTCACTGGCTTCCCGTTTAAACACCTTCCCTCGAAAGCTCATTGTACCAGCAGAAAAATCAAACAGCAACGACATCCATGTTACAAAAAGAGTTCCTTTAACTTTGTGACTATACCAGCCTTAGTGAAGTAAAGATTTCAGTTGTGCTTGTGTAGAGGAAGTGCTCTGTGTCTATATATTCAGACCAAAAAGCCCCAACATGCTCATTACTTCCTGTGAGCAATGCGGTGCTTTAAGAAAGATGGGGTTGGGTGAGCCAGAAATAAACTCTTCATCGCGCTTTTCATGCTTGCTCATAAGAAAACCCAGTTTTAAAAAAACAAGACAGAAAACTATGATTAAGAGAAAACTTGCTACTTCCACTCAATTAGTAATTCCAGCTTTGGAAACAGTAACCCCCCCCCCCCGCCCCAGTTAGGAAGTAGAGAGAGTCTTGAGATGCCCGTGACATCATCTTATAGCCCTGCTATGGATGACAATGACTGGACTAAGACAAGACAACTGCATGGACTTTCTGCACCATGATTGTCTTGGCTGAACAGCAAGATCACTAATGAGTTATGTCCGTATTCACTGCTTTTTGCCCTCTCTAGGACCCTTAAAGGACTCTGCTGACTTGCTGGAGTATGAGCTTACCCATTTGCTTTTCTAATCTCCAAACCTTAGTAAGAGCTGTCACTCTTCATTCTGGAGACTTACAGCTGTCATCCAGAAATAAAACATGCAGAAGATCCTCATCAGAAATTACCACCAAGCCCTCAGGGAAGGCCATTTCATCTAAATCAGCAGTTCCAAAATGTTTTCAGTCACAGAACCCAAGTATTTTTCCCACAGAACTGTAATTCTGTCCCTGATTTTTACTAAGCATTGTGAACCCACAATGTTCTTCCTTTTTTCATCTGCTCCTATTGCCTGAGTGCTTTGCATAATGTAGTAGGTTTGAAAATAAAGAGAAAATAGACATTTTACCCCTCCCCTTAAAAATCCTTAAGGCTCAAGTGCCCTTTTTTAGGTACTGTATGTGTGTGTGTGTGTGGGGGGGGGGGTGGATGTGGGGGTGGATACCGTAACATAGAGATTGCAACATTTCAAAAAAAAAAAAGTTTGAACATTTATTGTAAAAATGTCAACAAGAAAAAGATTTTATCTCTGAAAGGATACACACAATGCAACACACAGAAAAACCTAAGAGCAATGTGGTAATAAGATACCCAGGGATAAACACATCCAGCTAACCTAAATAGACTGTGGCCCTGCTTTATCAAAGTTCGTTCCCACAATTAATTGTCCTGATCCCGACATTCCCTTAACCAGTTCTCCAGTTGTGGAAGCCCTCTTTGTTCTAGAATTGTCATGAGCAAGTGTCCCTCTTGCCTTTTCTCTCCAGGAACCCAGGTGAGACTTAAGAAGCACAGTCCTTTTATTAAAGCTTAACGGGATACAGAATAGTATACATCAAATTAGTATTCTCCCTGGGAGATGGGAGAAGCATCTGTCCATGTTCAATACAATGAAAAGTTGAATCCAAACTGAAACTTTCCTTCCCTCTGTGTCAGAATGAGTCTGTCCCCAACTTCAGCTGGGTCCTGCTGCTGGAGGCAGGAACGCCAGACACGTCTTTATTGGCCTGCTCACTTCACCTGCCACCTCTTGACTGGGCCAAGGCACATCCCCTGCGTCTCCCGAAAAGCACCCCTCCTTTTCCAAGGTGGGCAGGGTCTCATGCTCTGTTGGAGAAACTTGGAAAAGTCATCTGTACTGCTCCACATCTCCACCTCCTCCTCAGAATCAGCCAAATCTGTCTGAGCAGAGTCCAACATGTGAGGACCTGGGCAATCTCTCTACAGGGATTCTGCTCTTTACCCTGATATTTCTGATCCTTCTTTTTCTTTCTCTTAAATTCTGTTTTTTTTCCTCCCCCCACCCCCAAACCTCTCTCTGCTTAAGGCTTTTCAAGCTAGTTCTTTCCACAGTCCAAGCTATCATGTGATTAATCTCTTGATCATCTTGATCCTAAATCCCTATCATCCAGGTAGATTTCTATGACAACCCTTAATGCTAAGTATTATCCTAAATTTGAATGAGTAAATGAAGGCATTAACAACAAAATACATTATTATTTACTGGTGGTAACCAATACCCCATCTATTATATAACCACTGGATATTTCTTTTCAGTTTTCAGTATACTTTATATGACTTCAATTTTCATATATAGTCTGAGGTTCTTTCAAGAGGAAGTGCAGGTAATACACATGAATAGTTTGGGTGTGTAACCAAAACAATTCAAGTACCATGTTAAAACATAGTGCAGGGACTTTTCTTGAATGAGTATTTCCTCTTTGCTGAAATATATAAAATAAACTTAAATTAGATATTTGCTATGTTATCAGCACTTCATTAGCATCTTACTCAGTAATTTCAAAATAAGAGAATGCATTATATGCAAATATTTTGCTTTCTGGGTACACAAAGTTGTCTTTATGAGATGACCTCCACTCCCACCCCAACAAATGCCATTTAATGAAATAGTTTTCATCTTGAAGATGCACTATGATATCAACAAAATGTGGTATTAGTGAATTTATCAGGGCCATATATTTTGAGATAAGTTGAAATGCCTCCTGGTGATCCGGTGGAAAATCCCCACTGACCTCAAGTACCCTAATTAAATGGATGTCATTTTGGAATTCTAAAAAAATCCCATGAAGATCAAATAGATGAATTGTCATATTGATTTTGGTGGTTTGTTCATAGAAATAGATGAGTCACCCCAAACTGCAAATTTATAGGATACTATGTTAGAAAGAAAAGTAATTATTTTGGCTATGCTTGCTTTCATTCTATTTATGCTTGCATGCAAACTGTTTAAACTATCTTACCCTTTCAGCCTTCTCTGGTTACTGTACTGTGAACTTCCACTTTCTCCTCTCCATCAGGCTGTGGGTGTGCTCGGTATCCCTCTGACTTTAATTGGAGTTCCTTAAAAGGCTAGGGCTGTGAATAGGTTGCTTTTTAGTGTCTATGGAATAGTTTTAATCAATTAGTGGACTTACATGACACACTAAACCAGCTTGTCATCTGAACCTGCCCCCCTCCCCACAAAGTTACTTTAGGGTTGCTAAGAAGCTACCTCCCCAAAGCCACAGCTTACTCTAGAGTTCAGCAAACCCTCAGCTACTTGCTTCATCTGACTCTGTACCCTAACCCTAAGCTGTGCCTTAGCAAGCCATGGTCAAGCCAAAAACTACAAAGCCTCTTGGCAAGAGTGACAAGCACTCTGGCCAAGGGGTTCTAACTGATGGCAACTGTGCCCAGTTGGAATCTTGTGGTATCCATAGCCAGCAGCTGAAAGAGTTGCCTGCATGGCCAAGCAGGGTGTGGAGAGGTACGCTCCATATCATTCCATCTCTTAAGAAGGTGTTCAACTACACCATGACTGTTTCACCGCTCTGCCAGCAGGGGGGGTGCAGCCCATGGCAGGGTGTGAGTACACTCAAACCAACTACCTCCTAGGGAGCAGGCAGCCAATCAGAGTATGCGTCACTCACCAGTGTAGAATGGGACCCTCTGCTTGCCTTCATCATGTTCCACCACATTTCTTCCCTGTCTATCAACAGTGGGGAAAAGAGGCATGTTCCCCCTGCTTAGAAAGAACAAGCCATTTCATGCTGGAGTACGGCTCAGTTGTATGGTGGCTGTGCTGGATGATGGGTAAGGACAAGTGGGGAGTCTCTCACAGCTGCCCCAAAGTGTCTCCTGGGCATTTTCTGGCAGCCATCACCCCCTCTCCCCACTCACCACCTCCCTGTGTTCCCATATTATCCCCTAGAGTACCAGGAGGAGGACCAAGGGGGAGGACGGGAGAAGAGGTCCTTAATCCTGCTGTCTCGGGCACAGGACAACCCCTTGAAAAACCACGGTTTAAGGTTAAAATTTCCAAAGGTGGCAGAGTACTGGGTGAACGTGTTCAATATCTTGAACTGGTTGAAAAACAAGGAATTGGACACACAATTTCATGTGTAGGGTAAATAAATGAATACAATGTAGTCAGAACCACAGTGGACTTTCCCACCTTTCTAGAAGCTCTCTTGCCTTTTTAATAACTTAAGGCACAAACGCATACATATTTAGACAGAAAAAAGTCCTACAACTCTGAGCGTGGTCCAGCAAGCATGCTGTGGATATGGGAGAAATCTTTTTGATGGTATGAATCTGGGCTTGGCTACCCTGGACCTGGTCTGATTTTTCAAAGTTGTGACTTCAAGATCCTGGTGAGTGTGCCCAGTGTTCACGTGGTGCTCACCAGGAATTGACTTCCATGCAAATGCTGCACATGCAACATCCCTCTTCTGCATCGTGTGCAGCAGTTTTTGTGTTGCACGTGACATGGAAGATGTGATGTGGAAGAAGGCTGCTGGTGGCACGATCTTTGTCCCATGAACAATTGCGTACTTCTAGTCAGCACAGTTTGCTTTAGGACAGGGTCAAGCACAAGGGGAAGTCCATGAATGCTAGAGGGGTGGATTCAGCAGAACTTTGTTGGAGCACTAATTGTGGGGCTTTAGCTTAATTGCAGGGGTTTTTCCCTTGTCTGGACATGCATCGGATTGCACCCTTAATCTAATTTCCTCAATAGTTTCAACAACTGTTTTCTGACTCCTAGCTGAGCAGATAAGAGGAAGCTTCACCCGCTAGTCTAGGGGCTCTACAAGAAGAAGGTTCCTAGAGAGTGAGCAAATAGGAACAGCTAACAGGAGTTTCATAGGGAAGATCAAGGGGATGATCCCTATTTTCTAAACATTATTAGGACACTGTTGTTAACCTTCAGAGAAGCCAGGACAAAGCACAGGCAATTTCAATATATTCAGTAAGTTAGAAAAAAAAGTGAGTGGAGACTATAGACAGGAAGACTCTGTAGTGCTGATGACCTATAAGTTCAATACCGTTTTTTTTTTTTTTGGCCTGGGATCAATACGGCTTACATGTGTAACAAGCACAAGCTGTTGGAAGAAAAAGTCAGTATGGGAGTGGGGAGTGTCTACTCTCACGGGAATAAGAAAAGATATAAGAACATAAGAAAAGCCATTCTGGATCAGAGCAATGGCCCATCTAGTTGAGCCCTCCATTCACAGGTTGTCAAACCAGCTGTCCACAGGATCCCTCAAGCAGGGTGGGTTCAAGACTTCTGCCTGCCCTAGCTCCTCAGCAACTGCTGTAAGCAAACATGCCATCTCTGATCATGAAGGTAGCACATAGCCAACAAAGCTAGAAGCCATTGATAGCCTTCTCTTCGATGAATTTGCTCAATACTTCTTTAAAGACCTCCAAATTGGTGGCCATCACTACTTCCTGTAGCAGCAAATTACATAGTTTAATTCTGCACTATATGAAGATGCACTTCCTTTTGTCTCCCTGGAGGATGAATAAGAGATATGACTGAGGGGTTGCCAATCCTTACAAAACCTATAGTAGAGGGAGAAGTGGAGGGAACAGTTACTACTGCAGGTTACAGTGGACAAAGCCTTATGCACCACAATGGAGAAAGCAGCTCTAACAAAGCCCAGTAACAGCCTTAATTTCTGATGCGAGCGTCTCTTCTGCTATGTGCTGAGACCATTTTATAGGTGATTATGCCTGCCTATCTAGAACATAGGAGACCTTTTAATCTTCTTGATTGCTGATTGCAAGAAATCATTTCCACAGCTCCTCATCATGTAACATGTTTTTAATGGGCTGATCTTTTGCAGCATTGGTTTGGCAATGCTGCACAATGTCTAAGAGAATCTTACTTGGAATGTACACTTTCAATTTTACTATTGTCAAACGCTTTGATCTTATCAAACTGTCTCCGTGAAGTAACTGTCTAAGGACCAATCAAGTGTCAGGGCTGACTGTATAGTACAGAAATATAATAAACAGTTCTAGTCTTTCCCAGCACTATAGTGGGCTCAAGGCTTGGAAGGACAAAAAGCCAGGAAGTACTCATGAGCAGCAACTATGAAAACATTTGCTGCAGCTCCAGGCTTCCCTGTTCCCTCTGAGCTTAGCTGCAATCCCTACAGGAGTTGTGGGATGGCCTTCTAGCAGCAATGTACAGTTGTGAGCTACCTCTATTGGAATGGACAGTTTTGCAGTGACTTGCTCTTTCGTGGGCAAGATTCACTGGCTGAACAAAACACCTCCTTCTCATGGAGATAAAAACTGGTTTGTTGATACTGATCCTCAGTGTATCTTTGAGTTTTCCTTAGTGATGTTGCTTTGAGAACTGTCATGATGCGTGCTTGTACTGCAAAGTTTACTAGACTGCCAATGCCCTGGGAATGGAATGGTGATAACCTCAGTGGTTAATGGGATGGCAAGGAGGTGTGACAGCTGTGTTCTTCCTCTCACAAATTCCCATGTGGCCATTGACATAAGTGTAGGTCACGACAGTCCTACTTTTCCAAACCTGACCTTGAATTGGGATGCCCAAAAATAACCAAAGCTTCAAAGGATGGTCAAGAAACGCTCCTCTAGCAGCTTGAAGATGCATTCAGGATGGGTGAAGAGAATTGCTCTGTGCCACCTTACCATGCCCTGGGAAACAAATGGTCTTTTCCCCACAGCCCTAGAGCTGGTTGTGTCTGGGTCACCCAGTGAACAGGTTTTGATCCAACAATATGAATGAGAATAGCAACTGCTCATTGATTCAAATAAAGTAAAGGCTGGAGCTCTGGGGGATTTGCACTACTCCCTCCCTGGTGACCCCGGCCATTAAGAAAATAGTCTGCTTCGATCTATAGAACTCCAGCACAGGATCCATTTCTTGGTCATTCTAGTGTGTGGCAGAATGGTGGGAAAGCAGGACAGAGCTGGCTTTTATTTAGTTAGACTGGTCCTCTGAAGACTTACAGAAGGGTAGCTTCTCTGTACTCCCACTTAGCAAAGTAGTGAAAAGCCAGTGATGTCTGGCAATAAAGAATGGAAAGGAAAGCTGGAGCTTTTTGCCAAGCTATGCAGACATTCCCAGTGACTACCAATGAAGAACCACAACATTAACAAAGTTGGTATTTGTCCTTGTTTTCTCCCATACCACCAACACTGACAGAGTTCTGAAAGCTTCTCACATGACACTGTGAAAAGAACTGCCAAGGCAAAATGTCCTGAGAGACTTGAGATTTAACACAGGATCCCTCAAGCTGTGCTGAGTTCACTGAATGCAAAGATTCTTTTTTGTTTGTTTGTTTGTTTTGCTTTAATTCTCCAGAGATTGCAAAGTACATCGAGCCTTTTCTGTAACACTTGATCACACAAAAGGATTCTAAGATTTCCTTTCCCCTCAATGCCTTTGGAATGTATGTATATGCTATATAAAAGTAGGCACTCAAATGGTACAGAGATGAAAACTCCAGTGCAAATAGCCTGAAGTCCAATCGGAAGCCAATATAGCTCAAGCCATGTCCTGCCTCCCTGACAATGAACTACTGTAATTATAATTGCCCTCGCAGAGTTCACATAAAGGAAGGAATGCTTTTGTACATCAGTTCGCTAGCACACCTCTTCAGAAGAAATGTATTTGGCTCAAATAGCCACTAAAATGGCAAGATATATATATGTGAACTTCATTCTGATAGTTTCAGCTAGCATGCTGAAACTCTTATAAGAATACATTTTCCCTTCCCCATCTTGCTAAGAATGGGCAAGGAATCCTTCAAAGCAAAGCCATCAGCAAAGTTCTGCCATCAACTTTAAAATAAGTGAAACAAGATTTTGGACACTATCCACTTCACCTTCTGGAAAGATGAATAGATCTGAACTAGCAAAAATGAGATATTTTCTGCAGCCATATTATGTAAATTCCTCAAATTCTTAGATAGCATGGCTGACCTGTGGAGTCTGAAATATTGGCTCCAAAAGTGTCACCACATTTATCAAAAGTGGTGACACTTGGAACAGTCTGCAGCAGCATCTCCTTTATACAGGCTAGGTCTTGAACTGTAAGGAATGAAGTTGAATGAGACATCAGAGAAAGTTACTAGTATAAAGGATCTTTGTTGTTGTTAGTTGTGAAGTCATGTCCGATCCATCACGACCCCATGGACAACATTCCTCCAGGCCTTCCTGTCTTCTGGACCAAAGTTTTTCACACAGAACAATGTACTATGCACATGTACACTCATAGCAGCACACAGGATCTGTACATGCTCACAGTCCAAACAGATGTTTTGCATGGACTGTTGTATTTAATTTTATATTTATATTTTAATTTATACTATAATTATTTTAGTTTATTGATGTGAGCCGCCCCGAGGCTTCGGCGAATGGGGCGGCATAAAAATGTTTTAATAAATAAATAAAATAAAAATGGACTTATTGACCCCAGGAGGTAACATTAGTGCCCCAGAATGCAAATTAAAAAACCAAGTTTTATCATCACATCAGTGCCTCATTAAAAAGTCAGTGCAATCCATAAATTCTAGAACTAGAGAAGATCATCCCCAAATTTGGTAGTAGCCACATCAAATACATTATCATAAATAAAATTACCAAGAGCACCCAGATATATGAAGAACATCACCAGAGTGGGTGAGAAAGATTAATTTGCACTAGGCCCTATAGCTGTCCCCTCTCATTGTTCTAGTCTCTCAAGTCTTCCTTTCATCATTCCTCATATGCACTGTTTACTACACTGTTGGGCATCTTTGCTGCCCTTCTCTGATTTTTTTTTCAACTGATTTGCACCCTCAAGTTCGGTACCAGAATTGGACCCAGTTGTTGGGCCTCCTTTCCACACTGCCAGTGTTGAGGATTGGGAACAAGGGTCTAGGTGGAAGCACAGAGGACATGAAAGTCAAATCCCAAATCTGATCCAAAAGAATCATCACATAACTTTTGCTTGTCATGCATGCAATCAAATAATTGAAGAAACAAAAACATTGGAATATGGAATGTCAGAACTGAGAAATGGAGGGCGTGGATGGGGAGGAAGGATATGAAAGCAAGAGGAAACAAAACATGCTAGGAAAGGAAATATAAATGAAGGGAACAGCAGAAGTAGTTTGTGTAATGTCTCATCCATGTGTTTACATCTTTTTTCCTTCAAATTGGTAGTGGTTGTAGGTACTGTCAAGGATTCTAAGAAATGCTTTCTTAGACATGAAGCAAGTAAGTACCGACTTCATTTTTCAATTATACATTACTTCCTCCATCACTGTAAGGTATGGAATGTCCTAAAATCAGCCAGTCAATTTTAAATTTTAAAGGTATCTCTCCAAGTTTCTAACACCAATGACACATCTTAACAAATTAAGGCCACCTTTGGTAAACAGGGTAAGCTTAACCCCTACAATCTGGTAACATTTCTAAGGATAAGGCAAATCCTATTTAAAGTTCTGCATACTTCAACATAAGAGTTGCATTACTGGGCAGGACCAAATCATGTGAAATAAAATACCCTTCTCAGTCTCACATCATAGCTACTTTCATGCTCTTTTGGTGCAGCCTAGACAGCCTCTGGTAAACTGTCCAAAGCACATTTTGCTGGACTGTATTTAATTCAACACCAAGGAAAGATTATGCATAAAGGCTCAGAGCCTAAAAATACTAGGTGAATAAAAGGGTCTCAAAGCTAGAAAGATATGAGAATTGAGCCTTCCATGGGAGAAAATCCAGCATTTGGATGCCCCAGCTGAAGATAACCTTACACAGACAACCAGTTGTGTTACCTCCACAGGTAGGTCTACTAGCAAGTACCTCAGAGGCAGATCTTAATAACCGGGCAGATTAATTATCCTTTATACTGCCTTTTCCAACCTGGAACCCTCCAGATGTTTTAGCTTTATATATTCACTCCTCAGAGGGTAGTAAAAGTTTAGTGTCAATTTTAATTAGAGCAGAAATCCAACCTTCTTTGGACATCTGGGTGCATTTGGGAATTTAAGAAACTGCTGTGAGCATCATCACAAAATGCCTAATCATAGATTGATAAATTTTATTATGGTCAAAGACCAGCTCAATTTGAGTAAATGAATAGATTTAAAAAGAGAAGAAAATACATTAAAAATTAACTGTCATAAAATGCCAGTCAGAAGTAGGCACTTCAACACAATGTAAAAAGGTAAATGTAAAGGTTTCCCCTTGACGTTGAGTCCAGTCATGCCTGACTCTAGGGGGCGGTGCTCATCTCCCTTTCCTAGCAGAGGGAGCCAGCATTTGTCTGCAGACAGTCTCCGTGGTCATGTGGCCGGCACGACTAAACACCGAAGTGCACGAAATGCTGTTCCCTTCCCACCGAAGTGGCACCTTTTTATTTACTTGCATCTGCATGGTTTTGAACTGCAAGGATGACAGGAGCTGGGACGGAGCAACGGGAGCTCACCCTGTTGTGCAGACTCGAACCGGTGACCTTTCGATCAACCAGCCCAGCACTACTACTATAATTCACATCCATCATCTTGAGTAAGTGGCATTCCCAGACTTTGTCTTTCATCCAGCAAAGTAGAACAACGCTCCCTCAGGATCCTTCTTCGCACACCTATCGCAGCCACTAAGAATTTATCAACACTGTATGTTAGCCTTGGATTAGTGTCAGACAGCAAAATATAGACATATTGTTGTCCCATGCAGCCCAGAAAGCAATTCATCAGTGGGGAAATGAGTGCAGCACGAATTTCCCTATAAAATGTGCACCGCAGCAGGACGTGCTCTATAGTTTCTGTCTGTTTCAAACCACAGGGACAAAGGCGTTTTAACCAGGGGACCTTTTTATACCATCCCTCCAAAAGCACAGAGGGAATGCCTAATCAATGGATCACCACTCTTGGTGTCTACCTGTTGTGTTGAAGGATCTTAAGTGAAGTCTCATTCAGCAAAAAGCCGTGTCTGTGCCTACTGGAAACTGCAATCTCTCTTTAATAAGGAATTGTCTAGTTCAACTAATTACTGGTGGTACAACAGAACTAATGCTTCATTTAAACACATTTTGGCAATATCTGGTAGTTGCTTTTTAGGGGGAGGAGATTGTTACACAGAGACATCTTGTATCTGGAATTATCTTTTATATTCACTGATGCACACTGTTTTTTAAATTATTTACTTGTTTCATGCAAATTATCAAACTGTAGGGAAAATGGATTCATTTCACCCTTTTGACAGTGTAAAACAGTATTGTTATAACACTGGAAGAATAAACACACCTCCTAAAGTGCATTGGACTGAGAACCTTACAATGATTTCAATATATGATCAGATGTCACATACTTGCTACTTTCGCAGCCCACTTTCGTTGAAGCATTTGTATGATTGTCAGAAAACTGTGTGCACATCATACAAATCCATGTACACATATTTTTAAAAAATTGCCCCCTCTGAATCTGAGCACTAAGTTTATAATTATTGCCTTCAGTATGATCCTGTCTGATTGGGAAGTATTGATATACTTCCTTGTACAAAGATGGGAAATCTGTTGCTGTTTTTTTCCTTGCATAGGTTCTTCATACCTGATGTCAAACTGCAGGCTTAAGAGCTTACCATACTCTTAAGTATTTGCAGCATACAAATCTGAGTCTGGTTCTGTACTGTTCTAGAGATCTGATTATGTTTCTGAATATTTTTATTTGCAATGGACTGTGAAGCATCTGTATTCCCATTTCTAACAAACATGAAAGATGAGGTCTATCCCAAACACATAGACATACACACACAGAGGGAGAGCGAGAGCAAGAGCGAGAGCAAGCACTTCTCATGCTGATTCTGTTTCAGGAGAATAAATAGACTTAAGTGCATTTGTAAACTCAGCCATTTTATATGTGTTGTAATTCTTCTCCCTCAATTGACCTTAATATGAACACAGACTCCAAGGTCTGAGCTTGTTTCAGTCTCCTGAACAAATTTTCTGCATGTCTGAATTGCTTTCAGAGATGGAGCAGATATTGAGCCAGAGGCAGCCTGACATGCCAACCCTCCCTGCTCGAATAAGTTAGCTCCATTTTTATTTGGATTGGGGCGCTTTGCATCTGGGTTAGGCTTGAAATGAGTCATGCAATCCTTTGCTACCAGTCTAGACCCCTTAATTTAGAAGGGAGGCTAACAAGTTGTAGAGGCTGCTCTGTGAATCATTTCCCACTGGGGATTATGGGATTTGACTACAATCACAACCCCAGAAATCATGAAAGAAGTAAGTTGCAGTCAAGGAAAGGCCATCTGATGTCTCTCCATGGTAACAAGTGACATGCTCCATGCATATTTTCCTGATTGGCTTCATGGTGCTTGCAGTTGCACTCTTGATTCCTGCTGGGAAAGCTCAGAACAATAATGTAGCCAAGAAGAGACCTTGCTCTTATTTCTACCGCCTCTTGCTCCCACATCCCCATGTGTGGCAGGGACTCCTCCCTGATCATCCATGTTGTAGTTTCTTAAGGGTAAACCAGTTCTGAGGAATACATTGCGAAATACCTATAAATGGATTCACCATATCTGTCATTCAAATTATGGAAAAGGACACTACTTCATATATAAATATTACAGAAGTAATTGTCACCCACTGCCATTGCATTTCTTTCCCTCCAATCAGCCTAGCTATGCCTCCTATCTCACTGGAGGTTGTAACAGCAATGCTACTTTCCCCTGCACTTCTGGATTCACATCGGCAGCACATCAGCAGTTCCATTTGCTTCAGATGCTGGCTTGTGTTTCCAGCTTTGTCATCACTCCACACTGTCTGAATGTTGCATTCCCGCATTCTTTGCGACATCAGAGGCTTCAGGAGCTACTCTACAATAACAGTTTCCTCTATTACTGTAACATTTGGCTCACACATGAGGCACACAACACAGACCAACCTGCTGTCCTATTTCTCCCTCAATATATCACTGTTGTCCAAACTACTTTCATGACGGTGCTTCTGGTTCTTGTGATGTACATGTGTTACAAAGAGATGTCTTTTCTAACCTAGCAATATCGTAACTCTTGCGGACGAGTGGTTTTAGCATTCCCACCTTCTCACTTGTCTCTGTCCCTCCTTGTTTCACTACCTGGTCTTTCATTGTACTGCTTTAATGGGATTTGCAGGCAGGGAAATTCCACCACTTCCTTTTTAACTCATTGTAGCACAGTGGGACTCAGTAACATGGGCCTTTGCTGCTGCTGCCACTGAAGATGGAGAAGGGTACAAGAAGAGGAGCAGGACATCAAGGGAAGGTAGCAGTGGTGACGGGTGGTTGTGCTGGGGGGCAGCATGTGAGAGAGAGTGAGGAGGAAAGAAGGCACTGGCAAGAGAGTGTCCTTTCCCAAACAGCATGCTGAAGGCATAAGCAGGGTAGGACAAGGTCAGAACAGAAGAGCCTGTTGGCTCAGACCAATGGTCTGTCTAGCCCAGCATTGTGTTCACACAGTAGCTAACTAGCTGCCCAGAAGATCCTAGGATGTGAGTACAAAAGCACCCTTCCATCCAGGTCCAACGTATTTATCAAGACACCAATAGCTTCCATTAACTAGTCTGATCCTCTTTAAAAGCCATCCAAATTGGTAGCCATCTCTGCATCTAGTCCAGTGAAATCCGTAGGTTAAAAGCCTCTAGTTTAGATCCCCCAATCTGCTTAAGATGCCAAAATACATATTCAGGACTGCCAAGTAAATCATGAACATTGTGAAATACACTGAACATGACTTTTCCAGTAAGAAGTTTAAAATATTTTCAGGAAGATTACTTCGCCTGCCTTATTTCAAGAGGTAGCTAGACTTAATAGTCTAGCCACTTGTCTCTGGGATCTAGCTAGCTACCACAAATGTGAGTCAATTTTTTCATCTGCGACCTCATGTTCCCATCTAATTGTTGTGAACAGTCAGTCATTAAGTGCAGTTCTTTAGGGACATGATAATAATAGTTTCCTGCTTCCTTCCTTCCCAAAAAACTTCACAGCACAGGAGCTTATCAGGAAGATTTTGAAGGCTGAACTCTTCCTGATGCCTATTCTTCCAGAGACAGGGTAATAATTTAATTTTCGCATTTCATTCACACTTTGGCTACTGAAGTTTTTTCTTGATGGAAGTACAGAATAATTGATATTACAGATGCATCAGGATGTATCAAGTAATTCTGTGCCCTTTAAACTTCATGTCTACCCATGAATTCTGCTTCCTTGGTTTTGAGATCAGTGAAGTAGACCTTCCATGCCTAACCCTTTAAAAGACAGTAAATTGATGCTTAATTAATTTGGGCATTGATTCCACCCTACAACAACAATTCCCTTCTCCCTACAGCTGTGAAAATAGGAACTCTTCTTTATGGCTCTTAATGTGTTTGACAGAAGCATTTATATATCGGGGGTGTAGAAGCTCAACTAGATTTGTGGTACCTAAACTAGTCTAACTTTTCCAAACTTAATTCATGGACTAAGCACTCTTTTCTCTCAAATTCCTAGCTGTGTGGCATAGGTGAGCAAGAGGTTAACACCTAAGTAGAGAACATGTTATCCCTCAATAGAAATAACAGTTCTGCATACCTTCTAAGGTCCTTTGCAGACTACTGATTTTAGTGCAAAACTGTGTGACAAATACTCAGCTATTTCAGATTATCCAAAGGTTTTTACTCAAGATTGCAGCTCACAATAAGATGTTTTTTTTCACCCAACATTCAAACCTAAAACTGTCATTGCTGGGACAAACCAACTAGAACTTCCATTGTTGGAAAATTTTGGACTGTGGTTCAACCTTGGATGCATAGCCAGAAGTGGGGCTTCTAGATCGAGAGAGGTATTACTGCCACTCTGTACAACTCTGGTGCACCTGCAACTGGAGTATTGTGTTCAGTTCTGGGTTCTGCATTACAAGAAGGATATAGCCAGGCTGGAATCAGTGTAGTATAGGGCTGCAAGGATGGTGGCTGGATTGCAGAAAGCCATATGAGGTGAGACTGAGGGAGCTGGGTCTTTTCAGCCTGGAGAAGAGGAGATTCCTAGGGGATCTGTTGACGATATATAGCTACATGGGGGGGGGGGGTCACACAGACGTGGGTCAAGATTTGTTTTCCCCTGCAGAGGAGGGCAGAATGCGTTCCAATGGAGCAAAGCTCTGGGAACCATGGTTCATTTTGGATGCCAGGAAGGACCCCTAGGGAATGGAATGGGGTTCCACAGAGATGGTTGAGGCTCCATCAGTGAGGGTGTTCAAGGACAGGCTGGACATGTACATAGTAGGTATGTCATGAGCAGAGCCAGCTGGAGCCAGGGGTCAGACTAGATAGCCTGGGATACCCCTTCTGACTTGTTCTATGTTTCTAAGTTTCACAAGTCCTTAATACATAATTCATAGCAATATGAACCAGAATTTCTTTCCCTTGCTCAAGTCATTCTATGTACCTATTATCATGTTTATGAATCACATTACTTTTCGCAGTATTTTGAGCTAAGAACTTCCTCTTCATATTATGCAAGCACAGAGCTAATTTCTGAAACAATACCATAAAAATGAGGTTTCATTATTCTGTGAAAGTTTTTAAACTCCAAATACCTGCAAATTGTATATTGACACAACTCTAAGAAATGCCTTTCTACTGTATAATCTATACTGTTTCCCATGGGAAAGGTGCATCATGCAAAGAGAGATTCATGAGATGATTGCATCAAGGAAAAAATGGATAGGCAGTATTTTGCAGAATCATCCCAGTACACTTTTAAATGACTCTTACCTTATCAACAGGACACAATAAATATATCCAATTTTAATCATGTTAGTTCTTTCTTTTTGCCTTTTGGAAAGATCAACAAAATAGACACTCCTGTTGCTATTTCTACAAATTAGACCCTCTTGCTTTTAATTGTTCTTAGGTAAACAATAAAGTTCCATTTTTTCAAAGTTCAATTTCTGTTTGAATGATTGGTTTGTGAGCTTAAAAACATAAAAAACAAGGATTGCAAAGATTGGAAAATGAGTGATGTTTCAGTTTCTTGGGGTTTTACAAACCTCATCTCACTGTTGGGTTGGGCCCAATTCCAATTTGTGATCACCACTCACTTTCCACTAACAAGAGATTTGTGCAAACTGACCAGTGATTGAATGGTAGATTTGCATAAATCTCCCCAAATTTGCATACATTTCTTACATAGACTAAAGTGATACTGATTCAATTTACTTAGGTGCTTTGCACAGCTGAACTGGGAATCAGGAATGAGACAAATATGATCTCATTGAGAATATTTTCTGTAAACACATGCTCATGTTTGTGGCTTTGAACAGGGTATGCTTAGTATTAGTATCCCCCTCCTCCCCCTCCCCTCCCCCTCCTCCACCTATTCCCAGTAATGGGACTCAAGGCAGCTTAAAACATTAACTTTTTATACTACAGTGAAACAAGTTTCCAATAAAAGCTGTGTGAACTTCTACATTAGAGGCATTCAAGAATAAAATAGACACTTACATGAGTGGGGTGGGGTAACTGGCATCCTGTACAGGCAGGGGATTGCACTTGATGGCTCTTGGTCCCTTTCAACCCTACTATTCTGTGATTCCATGTGACATGGAAGAAGATTGCTGGTTGTGCAACCTTCATTCCACAAGCATTCACAGACTGCCTCTTTGCTTTCTGAGTGAGGGCTGAGTTTGAGGAAGTCTGTGGATGCTAGAAGGATGTATTCCTCAGAGCTTTGATGCATCACAAACCAAGATGTATGGAATTCCACTTCAGAAGTGTAAAGATTATACATATGTGCTCTGCCATGGCGCCCAGTCCTTAGACCCAGTGTGCAACACAGGATTCAGATAGGACAAGGCATAATCTATTTTCCTCAGATATATGATAGCCACTGCTCTATTCAGGGCTTTCCTGGCCAGAAGATACAAACCTCTGAACCAAAGGATGAGTGCTCAGCAGAAATTCTTACCTCCCCAGCCTCATAGTGGTTTCAGTCTACAATCAAGCAACGGCCCTTTAACAGTTCAGTCAACTCCTTGAGGAGGCACAGTACTTTCTGATCACACAATCAATCTTGTCAATAGATTTATTGAACCTTGCATGGCCTTTAGTCCCTGCTGAGACAACAAATTTCTACTGTTGTAGCAGGAAAAAGGTCCAATCAACAGGACCTGATTGGAGGTATCTGAGGTCTTATTTTCTTTTTGCCTTATTTTAACTTCTGCCAGACACTAACAGCTTCCCCTGCAAGCCTCAAGAGGCCACAGAACCTCCTGTAGTTATGTTGCCTTTTATCTGCCATGAAAAAAGAATCCACAGACAAAATCACACCGTCAATCACAAGCTATTCAAAGGATTATTCATTGCCTAGCTATTGCTGAAGTTTGATCTGCTTAGTAGAAGATTACACAATAAAAACATTACTTTACAAAATAGGCCATATACGCACAAGGAAATGCGTAAGAAAATTCAATAAATCAGCAACTCAGGACAACAAAGGGAGCAGGGTTTCCAAGGAAGGTAACAATAAGCAGAAAATCAGTAAAATCAGTAAAATCAAAGAAGTATTTGTCCCTAGAGCATATCAGTGTGTTTGTCACATATGATTTACATCAGAGATGTGGTATGTGAGAACAGGTCATGTCATCACATGACTCTTCATTGTCATCATACACATCATTTGAAAGTTCTATGCAAAGCAAGTTTTACTATTATTACAACTAAGAAAGATCTAAAATTTCCTAGCAAACCATAGTCCAAGCCTGGAGGCTGGTTATATGAAAAATGGCTATCACTGTGAACTGCCCAGAGAGTTTTGCCTCAGAAATCACTCCATTAGTTTGACCAAATTCATGTGAATTCACATTACTTTCAGTTACCACCAGTGATGGTTGGATGAGAGGCATATATGTGTTATGTAACATGCAAATTGGAAGTTCACCAACTTCCATAGTAGTACCTGTAAAGTAGCACCAAAGATCAGTGCTCAGAACTTTACCTGTGTGAAACTTATAATGGAAAGCCTTTCATAATGGGAAGAAAGATGGCACACATTCTGGATAAGAGGGATATATATTTGAGAGTCCAATGGGATTATGATGGCTTTATTCAAGAAGTAAAATAAAGGTGATGAGTTGAACCGAACTACATGGACCTTCATAAAGAAAAGGGCATTATCAACTTTGAGCTCATATTTTGTATCGAGCTTTGTTATTCTTACTCTTGTCTGTTCAAATTTTCTAACCAGTTTTCTAACTTATCAGTTATCCCACCATCAGTTAGATAATATCATCCGCATATTTGATAATGCAGTCCTCCCATCTCTTCCTCCAAGATGTTAATTAAAATGATTAAGAGTACAGGAATCCGAACCGAGCCCTGTGGCTTCCCACTTGATACTTTCCTCTAATCTGATAAGGAAGCACTGATGACGCTTTGACTATAGTTTTCCAACAGCTGTGGATCCACCTGGTAGTAGTGCCATCCAGCCAACATTTACCTAGTTCTATATTAGAATATCACAGAGCAGTCTGCCAATTTCTTGTTGATATAAAGATACATATCATGTCCACATAATTTCTACTATATATTAAGGAAGTTACCTGATTGAGAAATGAAGTAAGATTAGCCTGGTAGGATTTGTTCTTGACAAATCCATGCTGATTTCCAGTGCATTAGTGTCAAGGTGCTTAAAGACAAGATTTTCATTATGCATCACTGTTCCTCAAGCACAGAATCTTATACAGTATCCAGATGGCACAATCTTCCATTTGTAAACCTTCTGTATTTTTCTAACACTTCCATCTTTTATTTTCATTCCACAAAAGCAAATAAACAGAAATGAGGAGGAAAAGATGGTATAGCTACATAATGTGTTTTGATAGATAGCACTAGAAGAAATTCATCTGAAAGTTCCCCAGATTCTTCATCACCCCTCTGTAAAGATAAACAAATAACATTTTTGCATATTGTCATGTATAGCAAAAAAGCCGTATAATGCATTTGCATGTGGTTCATGTAATGTATGAGACTACTCTAATTTTCTCTCTTTCCTGCCCTTCATTTTGTCATTTAGCTACCTTGAGCTATCAGATCAAAGAACCAAAAGATCTCATGAATCATATCAAAACAACTGGTAAATTTTGCTTTTCCTCTGGATAACAGTTACTTGGCTGGATGATAACATAATTATTTGCCTATACTCTGCAATTTATCCCCTCTAATAAGCAATCAAGTGCTTATCATAATCACTGTGGAATGGCAGAGCATGAGTCATGAAAAGCACTATTTTCAATTTTTTTTTTTTTTCAGTTCAGCATGGAAATTGTCATAGCACTAAACATCTCATCATCATTTTTTTATAAAACAGCACTGACCAAACAGCCTCAACATACATTCTTGGAAATACTTGAGAACACGAGCAAGGAAATGAATGATGAACATTTTCAAAGGACTGCACGCTTATTCCATGATCTAAATACTAGCGATCCAGAAAGGGTATAATTATCACCTTCCAGACATTCTTTGGCATCTATAGTTTCTGATTTGAAATTTCAGCAAAGTGAGGATTCTACAAAAGGTATGCTGTGGGTTGCCTTATAAGGGATAGCCTTACATGGGGTCTGGCAATGGGTTCATCCAGTCTGGCCTCGCTTACTTCAGTCAGCAGCTATTCATGTAGCTCATGTAGATCATTTCCAGCCCAGCTACTACAGAATCAAGCTGTCAGGTGCAAACACTGCCAAAACCCCAGAGTAGATAGGCATGTGGCCAACCAATAGGCAGGCACCAGTTTGACAGCCTACCTTATCTCCTTCAAGAATTGTCAGTCCTGCAGCCCTACCAGCTTGAGTGCCAAACAGCACAAAAGTGGGATCCTTCATTTGGAAATGCCTAGGAACAGGAAAACTCTGCACTCCGGCACGAACTATAGCTCTTCACAATGATATCACTTAGGAGCACACAGAAGCAGGAAGTAGAGGAAGTAGATTTGGCCTTTGTTGTTTACACTAGATCCCCAAAGTCCAGAAGAATCTTTTCACTGGTGGTGCTTACTCAGAACCATGTTATGCTTTTCTATTTCTATCCTTTCAATTTGGATTTCTCCGTCATTGCTTAGGACTGAAAGATCATTTTGAAATGGTCTGATATAAAATCACTCCCACCACTTTAACATTGGCCACTCAAATTTTACCAATGAGACAGACAGTTTTCTGAGCACAATGGGAAACGTATCAAACACAAAGGTCTGATTTCACTTCTTTTTGATTTAACCATAAGTACCTTCTTGTGCACTTGAAGGCATCACTGAAGACCCTTTGCTGAGTGTCTCTAGAGACACACTGGGTGGGTGACAGGCAGTGGCAGCACCTTCTCAAAAATAATGACCTGCTTTTGGAAAGCTCTCTCAAGGGCAGCTTGCACCAGATAAAGACTATTTCATTTTTCAAAACATTTTCTAAAAAGTTGCCCAACTTTAGTTTGTGATGCCTATTCTTTTATATTATCCATGCCTACTTTAATCTATGTCATTTGTATCATTTGCAGGTCTGTTTGCTTTTTAAACAAAGTCATTATTTTCAGCTCCCTGAAAACATATTACAGAACAATCCTTTTCTCTTTGGGCAGCCATCTGAGAAAGCACAGAGAGAGCATCAAACTCAGAGGCCCTCATACCTTTATTGGAAAGTTCCATGGGGATAAATCTGCCATCAGTGGAATGGCATTCTAAGGGTGGAGCAGACATGGGAACTCAAGCTGTTGTAGCTAATTCCACCACCCATTGCTTTCAGGAATGGTAGGAGAAAATTCAGTACAAAAAATCTCCTGGGCTAAACCCTCTCCTGGATGCGTACCTTAATTCAATGAGGGAGTCTGGGAGCATCAGAGGAGCCAAGAGCAGTACTGGCAAGAGGCCAGACTCTCTCACTAGTCTGCTCTTCTAGCAGGGACACCCAAGGTCAAAGCTGAGACCCCAGACTAAGATGCATCCACCCATCCTTTTAAGGAGTAATGGTCACATCAGCAGAAGAGAATGAATTTCTCTAATGGTGATCAGAGCAGAGAAAATGCTGAAGAGCAGCAGTGGTAGATGAAGGCCACATTGGTGGAGCATCTTTCACCGACAACAGTAGTGATGCTTAAGCTAACTCTGTTAGATCTGTTAGCTACTAGGTTATACACTAGGTAGAGGTTTCTCCTCTCCCATCCTAACCAATTGAATGTCCTGTCACTTTGAAACCCATTGAAATCCATCCAATTAGAATTTCACTGTAAATATATGGTATTTTTGCAGCCACATAATAACATAATTTATTATGCTTGGCAAAGGACACACAGCTGCTCTATGCATTACACTGTTTCACCAATATTATTTGTGCAGGTTACTGCAGTAAACTATAATCTGTTGTTATTATGGTATAAAAATGAATTCACACAAATTATATGTGATGGAATCCAACAGGGTGGTTATGCTTCCACCGATTCCATGCCATTGATTCCCTTCTATTAGTGATGAGTCCTACCAGTTCTGTTCCATGAGCAGGACCTACCATCTATTCAATGGAGAATGCTTCCTAGGAGAAGCCCTGAAATTAATAGACACAATATAAGCTCTGTGGAGCTGCCTCCTTCCACAAACAAACCTTTACACTCATTTTGGGACACCCCAGAAGTGCTAAGTTGTCATTGCACAAGAATTAGGGGCTGCTAGCCCAGTAAAATTGGCTGAAGGGAATCAAATCAGGGGAGTGCAAGCCTGTGGATTTTGCCCAAAGTGTAGAAGAGGCTTGATTGCACAACCAACAAAGTTACTCACTTTTCAAGTATCACATTTTTAAATAAGGGCAATTATAAAATGCATATCTCAGGGGGATCTACCAATGGCTACATGCTGCACATCACTTGCATAATTCTAACTCCTACATATATTGCCCAGTGCAAAACAGATAGTTCCATTTAACAAGATCAGACCAATACAACTATTTTTGAGAGTATGGAAACTGAGATTAGCTCTTTTATATCAGCATTCCAACATTTATTAGAAAAATTATATCACTTAAATTGTACATAAATAAGAGCAGATGTTTCTTAAAAGGAAGTGCAGAGAGATGAGCCATTCTGGCTCTAAATCAATGTGCTTGAGGGTTTGTTTAAAACTAAAGCATTCTGGATTTCCTCTACAATTACCAAAAAACTAGTCACTGTCACAGAAGCAGATGAGTCTGAATCCTGTGACTGCAAAGTTATTTGTTGGTTCAGTCTTCCCTAGCAAACTATCATGCACAAAACGCACCATGATCTTGATTCCCCTCCATCATTGCCACCTTAAGGCCCAAAGTCTGAAAAAGCAATGCTAGGGTACACTTCTAGAGCTCCTCTCCTCTCCTCCGGCTGATATTGTTCCCAGATTCCCCCCATTTTCTTTTTTTACCTTTCCAGACAGCCTTATATTATGGTCCCTTGTGCCAAAGTGGGGGTGTATGTGCACTCATGTGTACAGGGGCATTTCTTTTGCTTTGTGTGCAAAGATAACGCAAAACCGTTTCACTGAACCATCAGCACAGTGACATTTAGAAAGTCTACAGAGTCCTGTTTCTTTGTACACTACCTAGAACCTGTGGAGTCAGACCTGTAATTGAAGGGCACACCCCTCAGCAGTTTCCCATGTTTCTGGAATCTTGCTTTAGCCCTGTGGGGAGAAGGCTCAACTTTCAATGTGGCCTGAGGGTCTTTGAAAGCACTGTAGCAGAGCTCTGTATCTTATACAGACCCTAACATCCAAGTATAATTCACTATGTGATACATCGGCCATTCAGAAGAGGAGGAAACAGGTGCAGAAAAGGGTGACACCCCAAACCTATTAAAAATATATCATTTGAAGTTCTCTAAAACCATGAAGGAAGGAAGCTTTGTGGAAAATCCATTTTATAGGCATGCTATTTATTGATTTCACTTTCAGCACACATTTCTACAGTAAAGCACATCCAAAAGAACCTACAAATCAAGCAGTAACAATTAAAAAGAGAACTAAAATAACCAACAACAGTTACCTATCATATGAATAAAAACTAAAAAGAGTAGGGTAAAATTAGGACAATTAAAACAACAACAACGTTAATGCAACACAGCTAATATAAAGATGTAAAAGCTGTCTAAAACAGGCAGAATTTCAAAATCCACACAGAAAAGATGGGGCACAATGGAGAGATAGCATTCTATAATTTTGGCACCGCATCAGTAAAGGATGTGCCTCTCCACAACCTCAGATCCTATTCCCCTGTTAAAAGACATACTTTTCTGCTGGGAGTGGGATAGGCTGCAGGGCTGAGCCTATGAACTGATGTAAGCGCTTGAGCAGCCTTGCATGAGGGAAGGCAATTCTTTACCTTACAAAGACAGGAAGAGAACTGGCTACTGTTGATTGGACATTCCATAAAATGGCTTCAATTGTCACCCAAAGTGAGTATGTTCATGCTTGATAACAACTATATAAGCCACTTGGGTTGATCTGGATTTGATCCACATCTGTGAAGACTAGAGGGCATTAAAATGACTTTTGGAGACTACAGAGTAAGTGCCATGTTCATATTGTCCTTGCAACCCAAATCAGCTTTATATGGATTGCCACAGCTTTTCAAGGATTTGTAGAATATTCAGAGTCCCAGCAGTTTGTATTTCAAACATGCTTACTTGGCTTTCTGCACACATTACTCTGAAATTCTGCTTAATGAATATCAGTGATACCCTTCAGTAGTTACAGAAATGATTTGTGTGTGGGGAGAGTGGGGGAAGGAAAGCCAAGCTCAGATGCAGCATCTGGTTTATGCAGAGATTCTGCTTGTATACCAAATTTTGCAAATAAAATAGTTGCAGAAGGCAGTAAAGTGCCTTTCTCAATTTCAGGTTGGTTTCTTAAACAGACCTGCATGCCCAAGAAAGAGAGAGAAAGAGAGAGCACTAAAATATATTTCACAGTCAAAATGCAGTAATTCATCATCTTAGTGCTTATATTTGGCAACATCCTGTGTAAACTACTATCTATTTACTTTGAAAAGTCAATCTCATCTAATCAACTGGTTAGGAATTCTCCAGGTGGCTTACTTGCAGCAACTGAAAAAAAAATCTTAGAAATGTTTAAAGAAAGCAACCGAAAACATTCAACATTCAAGCTATCAAATATGAACCATTTGAAGCTATCAGCTATTAAGTGCTTCAACAGGATAATTGATTCAGCAGAATCAATAGAAGCTGTCCTAAAATAGACAGTCTTTACCAACCTTCTGTAGACAGAAAAGAATGTTGTCTGGGTAGGTCTCCCTAGGGAGAGAACTTCAGGCAAGGTGTGTGCTGCCACTGATTTCCCTAGATCAGTGCCGATGGCCCTGCAGCCCTCAGTCTATTTTCGTGGAGTTTTAATTCCATGTTGCCTGATGAAGTGGGGTGCAGAAAGAGATGGGATGGCAAGAGAGAATGGGCAGTTATGTTCTTCTTCATGACTGCATGCACTGTGGCTCTGAGCTCACCAGCATCGTGCATTCCCAGGAGGATGCAGTCTTCAATGGAAGAAAGGTTCTCCACCTCTGCGCTTGAAGTTGTCAGGCACACCAGTGAAAAAGCGGATGCCTGCAAAGGGAATGCTCCTAAGCTCTTAAGACATACATCAACACATATGGAAGAGACATTCCTTCAGATAGCTCAGATCCAGGACATTTAGGACATGAAAGATCAGTACAGCCACTAGTCTTGTTGTGTTATTCTCAAGTTACTTATGAAGCAAAAAGTTACTCAAGGCCAGTTCTGAAATAAAGATTTGCAACTTTTATTCTGGGCAAAGAGAAAGCATGACAAGCATTCCAGAGATATGTACATTCAGAGGTGAACGCACTCTCAGGCTTTCAGTCCCTCTAAGGACGTGATATGTGAAATATTTCAGGGTTGGGATAGTTACACAGTGTGTCTGTGTCAGAAAGATCATGCAGACTCATCCCTGGATTAATCAGGATGATCCATCTGCTTGATTTTCACTCACAAAGAGCCTAGACATAGTTTGTGAAGTACAAACCGCCATCTGAAAAACAGTGTGTTTGAACATCAGACAATGGCCTCAGTGTGTACAAATTGGGCATTGTTCAAAAATGCAGTTTTACAGGGGATTTTTTTAATGTGCTGATAATTTTTTCCTAGCATGAACTCTAATGTGCTTATGGCTGATTTGTTATCTGCATGAGTAAACACATTTGGAATCAGAGGATTAGTTTAATTTGCACAAAGTTGAAATATTTGAAACACTAACACTGAAATCTTAAGCACACTTAGTAGGCAGTCTAAGACATTGTGAAAGGTGGGATACAAAGAAATTAAATAGATAAGTTCATACAGACATTGAACTCGGTGGTGCCAAGTAACCACATTTGAAATCGTACAGCTTGCAGCAAAGTATGATCATAAGTAGCGGTACTTGGAATATTGTGTGAAAGTAAATAATATATTTTATATAAAGTTTTATTTTTAATCCATATTTTATTGTTAACAATTGAGAACATTTTTTGTGGAAAGTGGGTTATTAAATAAAACAATGCATAAATAAGAGAAACTTGTTGGCTGTTAGTCTCAATCCTTCAAGCAATTTCTTATAAGGTTTTGGATGAATTGTTTTGGTTGCAGTTTTTGCCATTCCAGTTTGAGTGTCTTATACTGCCCCATAAAAGACACAAGGCAGAATAAGGAGGTCATTTTTGGATTCTCTACACCTGTGTATTATTTCCAAGAAGCAAAGATACAGTCACACAACTGAATGAGCTGTCACGAAGCAGCTCTATCCCCTTTTCTCTTTCCAGCAGATCAAGGCAAGAGGCTTCGTACTACAATATTTATTGAGTTGACTGGCCATTTGGAAATGGCTTTGTAATATATATTAACACAATATATACATGTCATTAACAAGTAGCAAGTTAATAAACTCTAATAATCACTTTAGTTTCTGCCCATACCAAAATATGCCACATCCTAAACTGAATTTCCCTCCCCACATCCTGTCCAAATGAAGCTTGCCCCATTCTCAAAGATGTTCATACTGCTCGTGGGCCAGCCACTGGGAAGACTGGACATTATTTAACCCTGCCTCTCCCCACAAACTAGAGGCAGCCTAGCTTTCACCAGCCACTGGGTTTATCTTGCTGCTCACTGACCTTGGCATTTTCGTTAAGCAGTCTGCCCTTGCCTCTTTTTCCAGTTCAGGTTCAGAGTCTGAAATATCTACCTCAGAATGCTATCTTTTGCAAGAAGCAAGCCCAGTACCTACAGAGCCAACATCTGGGAAAATTTACATCACGATTGAAGGATGATGATGATCCGCTAATGTTCAAATTTGGGAATACAGTTCTATGGCCATTCGACAGCACCTAGAAGCAATAGTGTTTTTTCAGGTTTCTAGCTATGAAGTTGAAAAGTCACTCCAACTTAAGCTGGGGATTCATGCTCAAAGAACCCTCTGAAGCATATCAGCTGCTCCTCTAACATCAGAGGAAGGCTTTGGGGATGTTCCAGGGGCAGGAAGGTGAAGAAACTGGCACTACCAAAATATTCCACATCCTCAGCCTCCTTCCCTCCTGCTGCAAAACACTTGCACATAGATGGCCAAAACTGGCCATCAAGTGTTTTGCTCAGTGAATGGCTTGTAGAGGTTACCTTGTCTTTGCTCTGTCTCTGTCATTCCTTGTCAGTGTCTGACCCATGCCTGTTTTGAGTTTTGGTTTGCTTCTAGGCCTGCCATTCATTGCTGGTAACTGACCTTGATCATTTGTGACTTGGCTTTCTCCTCTGGCCCTCCTGCATTCTGCTAAGACCACAATCTGCTTCCATCATCTCTGGTTCTGGTGTTCCATAGACACCTGCTGCCTACCTCCTAGACCTGTCATTAAATGCTTTCTGGTATTATCTGTTAATCAGAAACAGAAAGTGTTTAGCAGTACCTAATATATTGATACAATAATATTGAGTGATAAAAATGGTACCTGCTGCAGGTTATACTAAAAATGAGCTCTGCTATTGCTCATGTGAAAACCAGACCTTTCAGAAAAGAGAAACGAAGCATGTGGAGATCATTTTACTCATCCATCCTGTTCCTTTACCTGACATATTTTCCCCTTCCCTATTTTACCAGCCTACTAAAGGTCTCACTATAATTGCATAGGGTTGGGCTGACAATAGTAATAACTTGTTTTTCCATTCTCACAATCTTTTAAATAGGTGAACTACGAGTACAGGAAAAAGGCCAAATCCATTTTCCATATTATTCATATTATTGTTCTATTTTGATAGGTTTGATTACTTGTGATAGAGCATAAGGCATGGTTTAAGAAGGCTTGATAGGAAGAGTCAGCATAGCCAAAAAGTTGTGATATCATTTGCTGCTGTCTTATTACAGTGTAGTCTTACACAAGTCCACCCAGAAGTCACATTACATTCAAGTTCAAGTGGGTTTGCAGTTTGGTTATTCATTTTGTTGATTGAATAATACCAGCGACATTCAGACAAAAAGTCTGCAAAGCCACTGTTAGCCTAAATCTCAAATAGGTATATTCTGACCATTCCACAGGAATATATGTCAATATCCCCACAACCTCCCCAATTTAGATCATCTTCCTTCTTCCAGTTGAAAAGCTAGAGCATGTCCCAATTCATGTGGTGGTCAATAATATGGTGGAATGGTCCCACTGTTCTCATGGCAGTTATGAACTCCTGAGCCTTTCTTTGTCTCATTATTGTTCTCTTTTCAGAACAAAACAAAATCAGTTCTTTGTCACTTTCCTTCCCCCTCAAATTTGTCAATAAATTCAGTGCTAAGATAAATTTTATATACCAGGTGACTATTAGCTAGTGCTGTGCTGTTTGGAACAATTTTGTCTTTTGTTCTAGACATGATGCTTCTCAGAAGTTCCAAATGGTGTTCGTAATTGCTTATATACACATTTGGTTAGCTATCCAGAAAAATAACCCATGTGAGTTGCAGCTTCTTCTCTTCACGTGTCTTCAAAGGATGTAATAGAATGGTTAAATATTTTCAAGAGCAGTATATGAATATGCAACACTTGCAAACAGTGGACTAAACAGACCACAGCTGTGACTGCTCTGCTGATGTCCTCAAAGGGGTTGAGGTGCCAGATTATCCTGTGTCTATCATATTCAGAGCAGCTGAAATGTACCTGGCAAATCTCATTCCCATGTCAGAATACAAAGCACAGGTTTCAGATGGTATATCTTGTTTCAGACTACAATGCTACAGTCAAATACTTTGCTCTTTAGTTCAAAGTAACAGAAGAAATACCAGGAATTTTACCTTTTTTGTGAGCTACACTGAGAGACTTCTCAGGGTCTTGCCCAGGTGACCTTGTGACTTTTCTGCATTCCCCAGTTCACCAGCAGTCATGTCTCTGAACTTCAAAACAGTAAATAGCAGATTCATACTCCTATCCTAGACCTCAAGGACTGCTTTCTTTAATTTCATGCTTTCTTCACATCCAATATTTCTCCAAATAGCATGCCTTCCAGAATTTCCTATAATTCTCATCAAAAGATCCTCCAATTAAATTAACCAAAACTCATCCCTGCATTTCCAAATGTCAGTAAATAAATAGAAGAAATAGGCTTCATTGGAGCTGTGGAAATTCATCACTAATGTATAAAGCAGAATGGTTTCTAAATATAAAACTGTCCTGAAGTATCAACATTCCTGTTAAATATATACAATGGCTATAATTCGTGGGATAATTAGTTTAGGGAAATACTATGTCTACAGGCCAAATGGTTTTACTTACAGCATAGTAACATGTTTATAATGATTAAAAACAGATTCCAGTAGTAAAATGCAATACGCTACCTTGGAAAATGTTCAGGCTGAGATAAGCACATAAGATCAGTTATTTCTTCTCATAAGTGGCTGGGCCCAAAGAGATGCTTGCTGCCTTAAGCAATAAGGCTTGTCAGCTTTTAAAATGGCCCATTTACCTATACCTTTAAAAAATGTGCTTCAGCAATTAGCAGGACATAATATTGGTTTTCATGATGCAAAATTGACTGATCTCTGCATAGCAGAAAGCACAAAGGTTTTTTGTGAATGGTCCCTTTAACTGTATAGTTAGTTCCGCCCATTGCAGAGAGGTGATTCTAAACTCCCTTCCACACTGCTCAGAGTTGGCTCCATCCCCAGGAAGGTTCAAATTGGGCATTACTTAATTGGCCTGCTTATTTGAACACACATCAAACCATTGGCTGAATAAGTGACACCCCTTGCCCCCCGCCTGCCCCCCTGCCCCCATTCCCTTCTACTGCATCTCCCCCTGAATCAGTGATCGTCTGGTTCTCTCCAGCCACTCATAAACCCTTGACCTTGGTAATTCAGCTAAATATTCCAACCCAACCTCTTCCAGTTCATATCAGAGTCTGAAACATCCACCTTGGAATACTGTAATTTGGGACAACAGGCCCACTCCCTACAATCTATATATTGGAAATCAAAATTGGGGTGGGGTCATTAAATGTAAGGTAAATACCACACTTAATAAGACTTGGACAATTTTAGAGATAAACCATTAATAGTATTTTCCAAGAATATTTTCTCTTCAGGTTATACCAGGGAGGGTTGTATATAAATTGGGCCCTCTCACCCACTTGCAAAAGGGCATGCAACGTTTTGCTCAATGACATGCCAAGTCCAAATACTTGTAGCATGCATTAGCTGTATGTTAAGATATCTGTCAAGTAGCAAAGGCCTTTCACTTTTTAAAATCATTCCATTCATCCTAATATGGCTGAAAGGAGCTATAACTCAATGGCAGAGCACACACTTTACATGTAAGTGTTCCCACTGCCAGTTCAAAAGTTTAGGTAATAGGTAAAAGGAAAGATCTTGGCCTGAGAGCCTGGGGTGTCATTGCCAGTTAGTCTTCTCCAAAGCAGTGCCCTCTAGGCATGTTGGACAGTGACCTCCACTGTCCATGGTCATTGGCCATGTTTGTTGGTTATCAAGGGAATTAAAGTCCACTGGAGAGTAGATAATGTTGGCCTAGATGGATCGATAGCTTTACAAAGTACGGGGTAATTTCATGCATCAATCTGTGACTTTTTATTAAATGCTTTCTGTCCTGTTGGGGATGAGCTTTAACAGACTTAGAATTTCCACAGGCCTAAAAGCCATTTGGTGGGGTTCAGATTTGCAAGCTGAACAGCACAGTTTCCATGATTAAGCCTGCCAGACTCCACATTGCAAGAATTCAAAGTCTTCAAGCTGCAGAGGTGATGTCATTGGTGTTTATTTCACATTTACATATGAGACATAAGACAGATCAGAAGAAAATGTGATGAGTGCTGGTTGCTTGATGTGAAGACCAGCTTCAAAATCTGAGCCAGAAACATCAGGAACACATTCAGGTTTCCAAGAGGACTAGTTAAATGAACCCTTAAAGCAAAGAAAATTTGGTCTCAAATTCTCTGTATAGTAGCTCGTGATTTGGATGGTGTATAGTAGCTGGTGGGATTGGATGTGCAGTGAAGACTAATATTAGCAAGGATATCAGACTAATATTAGCAAGGAAGTTAGAAATGTGGTAACAAGACCAGTCTGAGACAATAGTTGGAAAACAAATTGTAATAAAGAATCTTCTCAGCAGCAGTGGGGCAATTTAATTAGACTGTTTAATGTTTGTTGGCTTCTTCACAGAGCACTTCATTTCTCTTATACTGCCTCTGCCTATTGATCTTTCCTCTTTATTGCACTCTAGTTCCCTCCAATAGCACTCCATCCTGGCATTATCTGGTGGCTGGTTGGCTTCCTCATCTAGTTCCCTTTTCATCATTGCTCTGCTCCTCAGAGCACAAATGCTCACAAAGTGCTTACTTGCTGCCAGATAAGCCTAGCTAGAGTCTTGGAGACATCTTCTTAGTGTGTGTTTACCCATATCCAGTTTTACTGTAGTGAGCCTGGACAGAAGTATACAAACGGGAACAAAACAGCTTATAAATAGTGCAGCATTCTGTAGCTATAAGTTAAGAATAATTTGAGGATAAATTTAGTCCCCCTGAAGCATCTTCTGACATGGTAAGCTTCCCCCTAAACTGTTCTTCATCTGACATAGCAACACCTCTTTAGTCCTCTCAGGTGCTCCTGTTGGGTATCCCACATTTCAGTTGGGGTGTGGTGTACATTGGCTTTTATGTTCTTTAGACATCCATTCATTTTAAATCAGTATGCTTCCCATGCTGCAGATCTTTACACAAACAGTCATGTTGCTGTTATCCCACAACTCCTAGTAAATAATAGTTTAGTTGCCCAGGTTAACGAACTCAATAATAGTAATACACAATTAAAAAACAGTTGTGGAAGAAAGAGAGTAGGCATGTGGAGACTATCCAGTGTATTGCACTGAATGTCACAGGTCCTGTTGCTACTGGACAGTAGTGTCTGTGTGCACAATGTAATGAGCTCTGGCTCTGAGGTAAATTCATTCCATTGAAGGTTAGCTTGTTGAGCTGCACAAGCTAAGATAAGCAGACCTAATAGTGGTGCTCCAATCCATCCATTATATTAGCATCTCTGTTATCATAGAGAATGGAAATCCTGGGCAAGCTGGGCATCGTTCTTTCTGACAAAAGAACACTTAATCTTTTAAAAGGGACCGTTGCACATGCCAGAGACAGGTAGTGAAGGCCAAAATAGGGGAGTTGATGCAACCAGTTTTAAAGGAGAACCTAAGTATAGTAGGCATTATGGAAACTTGGTGGAATGGAGGGAACTACTGGGATATGATCATTTCTGAATATAAAACTCTGCGAGAAAGAAATGCTAAAGTACACTAAAGGAGGTATTGTTCTGTTTGGCAAAGAGGATATATCAAGAAGACCTGAAAGCCTAAGAGCAGCAGGCTCTTCCACAGAAGCTCTGTGAATAACAGCTCCAGATAAATTTAATATTGGAAACATGCTATCATGCCCATTGATAGTGCCCTTGAGGTGGAAAATGAAATCAGGAAGGCCTCCAAAGGTGGAAATATTCAAATAATGGGTGATTTAATTACTCCCATATTGACTAGATAACCATATTGACTAGATAAATGCATGTTCTGGTCACAACAGAAAGGTTAATTTTCTTGATGCACTAAATGGCTGTGCTATAGAATAATTGGTTGTGGAACCAATCAGAAGTAGGGCAAACCTAGATTAAACCCTAAGTGGTACTACCCAAGACCTAGTATGAAATGTGAGTGTTGAACCACTTGGAAATAGTGACCATAGTGCTATCAGATAAAATATGTATTTAAGTGGGAAATTGACAAGTATGTGCAACAAAGTCACATCTGATTGCAAGAAAGCAAACTCACAACGTTGTGGGTTTTCCAGAAAAAGTACAACTGGAACATTTCTGGAAAATAATTCCGATGCTCTTCATAATGGTTAGTGTTCCACTACTCACCTGTAGCAATTCCCTGTATGTGTCTTGTATTTTTTTCAGGTTATCTTCTACATGTTAAATGCCACTTCATACTTGTAAGCAGGAGCATATTAACAATGCAACAATATGTGCATTTACCAATGATCTTCCTTCAGCACTAAATGACTAACAAATCTTTTGGAAGACTTCTAATTTCCAAAGAACAAGAGAAGAAATGAGGCATTTTGCTGAAGAAGGTGACACAAACAGTAATCACAGTCTTAGTTTCAGTTTTCTTTCAGTTTGTCACTGAATAATGTTAGGAATAGAAACCAAATACACCATGCACAAGTCTGGTTCAAATGCCATCTGCATTGTGCATTGGAAGAGATCGTCACACCTTATCTTTTATTTCCCCGAGAGCAACTGAGCACTGGGATTCTCAATACTTACTTTAGGAAAATAACTTATAGAAGCTGGTATCCTATATTTAGCTCATCTAATGTTACTTACTCCTTCATGGATCACTGCCTTGTCGTGGTGAAGGGGCTTGCGTAGCTCAATGAAGCTATGAGCTATGCCGTATGGGGTCACCCAAGATGGACAGGTCATAGCAGAGAGCTCTAACAAAACGTGATTCACTGGAGAAGGAAATGGCAACCCACTCCAGTATCTTTGCCATGAAAACCCCATGGACAGGACCAAAAGGCAAAAAGATATGACACTGGAAGATGAGCCCCTCAGGTCGGAAGGTGTCCAGTATGCTACTGGGGAAGAGCGGAGGGCTAGTACTAGTAGCGCCAGAAAGAATTAAGTGACTGGGTCAAAGCCAAAAGGACACTCAGTTGCTGATGTATCTGGTGGTGAAAGGAGAGACTGATGCTGCAAAGATCTATGCTCCATAGGAACCTGGAATGTAAGATCCATGAATCAAGGCAAGCTGGATGTGGTCAAACAAGAGATGACAAGACTGAACATCGACATCTTGGGAATCAGTGAACTAAAATGGACAGGAATGGGTGAATTTAATTCAGATGACCATCAGGTATACTACTGTGGGCAAGAATCCCTCAGAAGAAATGGAGTAGCCTTCATAGTCAATAAAAGAGTAGGAAAAGCAGTACTGGGATACAATCTCCAAAATGACAGAATGATCTCAGTTCAAATCCAAGGCAAACCATTCAACATCACAATAGTCCAAGTCTACCCCAACCACTGGTGCTGAAGAGGCTGAAGTTGACTGGTTCTATGAAGGCCTACAACACCTTCTAGAATTAACTCCAAAAAATGATGTCATCATGGGGGATTGGAATGCTAAAGTAGGAAGCCAAAAGATAACCGGAATAACAGGCAAGTTTGGCCTTGGAGTACAAAATGAATCAGGGCACAGGCTGGTAGAATTTTGTCAAGAGAATACAATGGTCATAGCAAACACTCTTTTCCAACAACCCAAGAGACGACTCTACACATGGACATCACCAGACAGTCAACACAGAAATCAGATTGACTATGTGCTTTGCAGCCAAAGATGGAGATGCTCTATACAGTCAGTAAAAACTAGACCAGGAGCTGACTGTGGCTCAGATCATGAGCTTCTCGATGCAAAATTTAGGCTTAAGTTGAAGAAAGTACGGAAAAGCACTAGGCCACTCAGGTATGACCTAAATCATATTCCTGATAAATACACAGTAGAGGTGACAAATAGATTTAAGGAATTAGATCTGATAGACAGAGTGCCTGAAGAACTATGGACAGAGGTTCACAACATTGTACAAGGGGCAGCAACTAAAACCATCCCAAAGAAAAAGAAATGCAAGAAAGCAAAATGGCTGTCTGAGGAAGCTTTACAAATAGCTGAGGAAAGAAGGGAAGCGAAAGGCCGGGGAGAAAGAGAAAGATACAAACAATTGAATGCAGAACTCCAGAGAACAGTTAGAAGAGATAAGAATGCCTTCTTAAATGAACAGTGCAAAGAAATAGAAGAAAACAATAGAATAGGGAGGACCAGAGATCTCTTCAAGAAAATTGGAGATATGAAGGGAACATTTCATGCAAAGATGGGCACGATAAAGGACCAAAATGACAGGGACCTAGCAGAGGCAGAAGAGATTAAGAAGAGGTGGCAAGATTACACAGAGGAACTATACAAGAAAGAGGTTATCCCTGATAACCACGATGGGGTGGTCACTGACCTCCAGCCAGACATCCTGGAATGTGAAGTCAAATGGGCCTTAGGAAGTCTGAGCAACAACAAAGCTAGTGGAGGTGACAGTATTCCAGTTGAGCTACTCAAAATCTTAAAAGACGATGCAGTAAAAGTGCTACACTCAATATGCCAGCAAATTTGGAAAACTCAACAGTGGCCACAGGATTGGAAAAGGTCAATTTACATTCCGATCCCAAAGAAGGGCAATGCCAAAGAATGTTCAAACTACCGCACCATTGCACTCATTTCACATGCTAGCAAAGTTATGCTCAAAATTCTATAAGCTAGGCTCCAGCAGTATGTGGACCAAGAACTACCAGAAGTACAGGCAGGATTTTGAAAACGGAGAGGAACTAGAGATCAAATTGCCAACATACGCTTGATCATGGAGAAAGCTAGGGAGTTCCAGAAAAACATCTACTTCTGCTTCATTGACTATGCTAAAGCCTTTGATCGTGTGGATCACAACAAATTGTGGCAAGTTCTTAAAGAGATGGGAGTACCAGACCATCTTATTTGTCTCTTGAGAAACCTATATGCGGGTCAAGAAGCAACAGTGAGAACTGGACACAGAACCACTGATTGGTTCAAAATTGAGAAAGGAGTTCAGCAAGGCTGTATACTGTCGCCCTGCCTATTTAACTTGTATGCAGAGCACATCATGAGAAAGGTGGGGCTAGATGAATCACCAGTTGGAATTAAGATTGCTGGGAGAAATATCAACAACCTCAGATATGCAGATGATACCACTCTCATGGCAGAAAGTGAAGAGGAACTAAAGAGCCTCTTGATGCAGGTGAAAGAGGAGAGTGCAAAAGTTGGCTTGAAACTCAACATTAAAAAAACTAAGATCATGGCATCCAGTCCTCTCACTTCCTGGCTAATAGATGTGGAAGAAATGGAGGTAGTGACAGACTTTATTTTCCTGGGCTCCAAGATCACTGCAGATGGGGACTGCAGCCAAGAAATTAAAAGACGCTTTCTCCTGGGGAGGAAAGCTATGGCAAATCTAGACAGCACACTAAAAAGCAGAGACATCACCCTGCCAACAAAAGTGTGTATAGTCAAGGCCATGGTTTTCCCAGTTGCAATGTATGGCTGTGAAAGCTGGACCATAAGGAAGGCTGAGCATGAAAGGATTGAGGCCTTTGAATTGTGGTGCTGGAGGAGACTCCTGCAAGTCCCTTGGACCGCAAGGCGATGAAACCGGTCAGTCCTAGAGGAGATCAACCCTGACTACTCTTTAGAAGGCCAGATACTAAAGATGAAACTCAAATACTTTGGCCACCTAATGAGAAGGAAGGACTCCCTGGAGAAGACCCTAATGCTGGGAACAATTGATGGCAAAAGAAGGGGATGGCAGAGGATGAGGAGGCTAGATGGAGTCACTGAAGCAGTTGGTGTTAGCTTGGATGGACTCCGGGAGATGGTGGAGGACAGGATGGCCTGGAGGAATGTTGTCCATGGGGTTGCGATGGGTTGGACACGACTTCGCCACTAACAACAACAACAAATGTGTACAACATCCCAAACAATTATGGATAAATGCAAACATATGGAATGGAAATGTTGCCTCAGAAAAATGAAGAATCAAAAAATTTTCTGCCCCACATGACTGCTCATAAAAAAATAATTTGAAAAGGGAAGGCAAGAGAATGTATATCAGCTAGAATGGCTATCATCAGTTAGGAAAGGTTGCACAAATCCTAGAGTCACCAGCATGCTGAACTATCAGTGCTGATGCAGGGACTTATGAGAGAAAAGAAGGGAGAAAATCCCATGAAAAAAAAAAAGTGGGAACTTTTGGAGTTTTGTGGCCTACTGTGGAAAATCATCATCTTCATAGAGAGAAAGGAAGCAAAAGGGAAGAGAAGGAGAGCTCCAAAGCATGCCTTCTTGCCCAGCCCATCTGGAAAGGGAAATCTCTGGTTTTTCCTTGGTGTGAAGAGGCGGCACTGGTGAGTGAAAGGAACAGCCGAGAATAAGAACATAAGAACGTAACAAACGAAGAGGAGGAGCCGTGTTGTATCAGACTAAGGTCTGAGAGAAAGAAAGATGCAATCTAGTACATATATGGTCAACAGTATTCAGAGTTTGTAGAGAGGGATAGAGATATTCACAGTTTTCCCACTTTTGTGGCTCCTATGCCCTTGACCCCATGAATGTGGAAGGTCACTCTTAAAAGTTTTATACGCATAGAAAGGTAAAATACATACATATACTAAGACATACCTTTGGCTTACTCATGCTAAACACAGTCTGTAAGTACATGATCCAACAATCTTTCTCATTTATTTCAAAGACTTTCTCAGAAACAGAACTTGTTTGTAATCCAGGGACTGGCTGTATATGCTACTTGCAGTATTCAAGGCACCATGCCTATGTACACCAGTTGTTAGGGCAGGGAAGGACTGTCACACTCATGTCCTAGTTGTGAGTTTCTCATGGGCAGCTGTTCGGGCACTCTAACACCATGCTGGACTAGACAGACCTTGGTCTGATCTGACATGGCTCTTGTTATTTTCCTATAATTAACTTGTAACAGAAGAATCAGGCAGGTTAGACATTTAATATTCCCTCAGTAATGGAAGGTAGAAAGTAGCACCTGCAGAGCATACCCAGCCACTCATGATCATCCTAACCTGTTCGTACACAGTATGGAGGCTCCTATACAAACTCAGGAAATATCTGTGACTTGGAAAAATATGAGAGTTCACAACATGGCATTTGCCTCTGACAGAGCGGCTACTTATTAATACTTGTTCTAGGATATTCGCTGTGTTATTGTACTAGTGTATTAGGTACAGCTACCTGGAACATCTCAGTGAAGGATGCATTATAAAAATCAATACATACATCACATTTAATAATTGATGCAACAACAGTTTTAGCAGACTAGAACACAACCCAATTCCAAAATGAAACTCTGACTCTTAGCAATATGCTATAGACTTCCCTGATCTGGTGCCCTCTGATTTTAGAGTATGAGTCCCATCTGCCACAACCAGCCAGGAATTATCAGAGTTGTAGTGCAACACACTGGGCAAAACATTGGGGAAGGCTGCTATAGAACATGCAAGGGCCTACAGTGCAGGTTTTGGAAAGAGGGCAGACAAGCTCCTACGCCCATTAAGCTTCAAAACTGCAAAATGTCATGCTTAAGTCCCATTGGAATCAGTCTGATTTATGTGAGCCATGAGTAACTCATTGCACTGAAGTGTTACTAAGGGTGCATTGCTATGCACACAAACTTAGGAATAAACCTCCCTGAACTTCATGTTGTTTACATCTGAGTAGAGGAATATAGGCTTGCAGTATAAATTAAGGTAGTTCCAACCCACTGCCACTCCTACCAAGTTACACCATGTACCAAGCTGTATGTTTAAATAACCACTTTGAGAACCTTGGATGAAAATGGATCTCCAAGTGTCAGATATAAATCTAACAAATAATAATCCATCTTACAAGAGTTTCCTCAATGTAATCAGTCTCAGATATTTAGATAACTGTTTGGAAGTTCTACCCATGCAATGACTGATTTTCTTCTGATACTTTCTATAAAGTTCTCATTGTCACAATACATTCTTAAACCACAATACATTCCCACCCACCCAAATTACACAAGTAGCCTCTGATAACACAGTCCCAATCTGATTCACAAATAAACACATTTAGATGTATTTGTTGCCCAAAGCAAAGTCACAAATCCAGAGATGTAACACACTCAGGTGTGTTACATGAACCCCATTTCCTAGAAGAAGTACATCAAGGCAAACTAGGAAAATGTCTTCAGGCTTCTTTGTAAATTTCTCCATTCCAAAGTGAAAGAGGAATTTATCATACTTCTCTTTATCTTGTTCCATAAAGGCTTAGAACCTAAAAGGACAGGTAAAACTCATTGGCCTGGTAGAAACAGTGAAAAGCCATCCATGAAGTGAATACATGAAGCCCTTTGATTACATATAGGATGCCACCCAGAACCCACTGATGCAATGGAACAAAGGATTGAGTCAATATTGAGCAGGTTCCTGTATTTTGAGCTGCATGGTATGAGAATCCTTTATGAATGGGGAAGGAATGATGACTTGGCAATCATTGATGCAGAAACCTTTCAATGTTTTTAAATGGAATATATTATATTATTAATTATAACAATGAGACTCACGGCACCTGAAAGAGCAAGGCATTTATTCTGGCATAAGCTTTGGTGGATACTGTCTACTTCATTGCATTTTTATTGCATAAGCCAGCATGAGAATTTTCGCAGAAGGGTGGTATATCTGTAATGCTGATTGATTAGTTAATTAACAAACTATTGAAATACATTCTCACTGAAAGTATATGGAGTTTCAAAACTTGGAAAAACAAGACTGTGTACTTCTCAAAGAGCCAGGACCCTTTCCTAAGGCACTGTAGTGAGAATAATGGTAGTCTCTGGACAGCCAGTTAACTTGGATACCTAAAATGTCCTTTTTGAAAGAGGAGCCAGTCACATACAGCAGCGAACATCTGCCCCACAATGTGCGTCAACTGTTTGTGATGGCAAAAGGCAGCTGAAGCACTTCGCACATCTCTGTGAAAGACGCAGAGTGTGATGATAGTCTGTAAGGAAAATGGGGGCGTTCCGTGAGATGTGAGTCAGGAAACTACACACATTTTCCCTCCGTTTCAGATTCCATCTATCTTGGTTGTCTCTGAATTACACAGACTCTTCACTGGTGTGCAGGAGGAACTTAAACATTTCAGTAACGTACTTTACCTCAGCATGCAGTGAAGCATAATATGCAGAACTGTGCAATATTAACATTAAACAACACCATACTCAACACCTTTAAACCTCACGAAAGTGCATGCATTGTGTCAACACATCTGAAAACACTGCACTGTGGTCATGGTAACTGGGGCTAAAGCACAGAGAAACAGATAATCAAGATTTTTTTTATGTTATAATCAGATCAGAAACATGTGCTCTAGTAATTAAATTTTTGTGATTTTTGAAACAGGAAAAGAATATCTCATTTCATCATGCTTACTTGTAAACCTCCTTCTTTTTCTTGGTTTTTTTTTAAATTTAAGCACAAACTAACGTAGCCAGGTTTAGAATGCAGACACATCTTTGAGCTCATGTCACCCTGATAATGTTTTCCAAATAAAATGAAAATAGCTAAGGAGCTTAATATTAATTTGCAATCCAATAAATAATTCCTTGTTCAGATGTGAATTGCTCCGAAAAGTAATAGTAAGCTAAAGAAAAATTCACTCCTTCTTTTACATAAAGGCGTAAGGGAATGGTTTGTTGCAACAACTGGTTGCATAGACCTGTGGGGAGATAAAAATGCACCTTACTCTATAATATGCCTATGCCTACACCAATGAGGCAGAAGTTTTGCAGGCAGATCAGTGATACACGAGATACATGCTGGCTATACTTTAGAATTCCAGGTAAAAGCTACAGCATAACAAGGCTGGAGTATGAATGTAGCATCTCACAGCAGTAAGAAAAAAATATACAAAATCAATCAGCAAAATACCACTGTGCATACTGTGTACAAGCCTCTCTCCTAGTTTCAGCTGCTGAAGAAAGTGAAAATTAGGCTCTATTAGGTAACAGGCGGAATTTCAATTAGAGAGCTTTACAGTTTCAAGCATATTAAGAAATACTATCTAGTCTCTGTCACATACAAGTCAAGAAATCTCAAAGCATCTGTCCTAGCCACCCATTCAGCTGCGCCTGTTTGACAAAAGTATACTATACCATAATGATGAGAGTCCTGGGTCTGCTCATTTCATCATCACTATCCAGAGGCAGGATTTCATGTGACAATTCCTCTTGCCGTCGTCTACAAATATGTGCACAGTTCCTCTGTACCACTGAACGAAAGGCTTGAAGCAGAACAATGCTGGCAGCACAGCCCATAGCTGCATCCTGAAGCCTACAAAATAACTTCTATGTTTTTGCTATGTTTGAAAAACAGTGGCTCCTTGTCCCTGAAAACAGCCTACAGTGCAGCTGCAGCCAGCCAGCTCTCACCAATCGTTTCCTTGAGCTGCAATCATCTGATCACAACCAAATAGCTTGGATGCAGATATAGGAAAGATTTGATCCACCAAATTACACACACTCACGCAGTATTACAGTCCCTCATCTTTGCTGCAACTGTTTCTATAAAACACGGGGGAACAATTTTCCTTGCCTTTTGCAATAATTCTCCTCCTGATCCGCTTCACAAAGCTAAGAAGTACAAACCAGCTGTTTAACAAAACCTGCCAGGGCCTGTTGTTTAAATGCCTGTCAACTATCAGGCAGAGAGAAACCAACAATGAGCCATAAGAAGAATGAGCAGTATTAAGTAAATTGAATATTTCTTCATTAAGAAACATTCTGTTGTTTTTTTCCTGAAGGATGTGAATAACACTGGGGGAAGATACTCTTTCATTTTCTGCAATGTAGCTGCCATTAAAACAAAATGGACAGAATAAGAAAAAATGTATAGCTTATAGACAAACATCATTGCTTAGTTCTGAAATGCTTTTCAACAGTAGTTTGTGTGTGTGTGCCTGCAATCCCACATATGCAGTTGTTTTGCAGACTTGGGCTTTTTTCTTTTTTACATTGGCAGAGTCAGCTTGTTGGTGTGGCAAATCTCTAAGGAAGGATCACTCCACAGGAATTAAGCACAGATGACCCCCACCTACCCACCCTCAAAGAGCAAATTAACCACCTGGAAGCATTCCTAAATGAGTTACTGGTAACAGGTGAGCCACTGAAAGCAGGGTGGGGGAGTGGCATAGCAGGCTGTTAGAAGTTAACCATCTATTGGCAGAGAAGTAATCCAGAAATGCCTTAGAAATCATGTGATCTACTTTGGATGAACATCAATATTTTACTAGTATAGCTGTGTGAGGTAAGTGGACTTCTGAGGAAGTTGGCACTAAACTTTTTTCCTTACACATAAAAAGAAGTAAAATGTTGCAAATAGATGTTTTGAGAACAGGATCCTCTTAAGTATGTTTATCTTTTTGTTGTATCTGCAGGCACGTCTGCCTTCATTTTCTAAAAGGAAAACATTTGTAGAGACTGACACACACTCTGCTGTTTTGGGAGGTAATAGGAGCGTTGTCATTAATGTTCATGGGGATTTGAGCAAGCCTGTAATTCCCGTTGATGTAATCTTTGGAACGGCTGTTTTGCAAAATCAGTCCTTGAAAAAGAATGGTGCTAACATTGTTCCCTGGAACTATTTTACACAGGGGTTGATTAGACTTTAATTGCTCAGTAATCTGTCACAATACAGCAGCATTTTAATGAAAATATTTACCAATCAATGAAATGAGTTCTTTAAAAGCATGTTACTCACTGCCAAATGTTTCTCTTTCTTTGTAGCAAGACTAAACTGACTGCACTACTTAGATCTATATGCTCTTTCAATATTTCAGGGCCAAATCAGGCATTACTAAATTTAGTAATTTCCTGAACTAGTGCCCTCCAGATGTTTTGGAGCAGGACTCCCAGTATTTCCAGCCTTGGGCTATGCTTGCTGAGATTGAAGGAAGTTGAAGTTCAAGCCATCTGGAGAACTCCAGGCTAGTCAAGCAATTACATTTTCTTTACTGCTTTTGCTGCAGAATAGGTGCAGGAGACCCAATCCAAATTAGGAACCTTGGGGGCTTTTAAGATTTGTCCTGTGCTTACTCAAGAAGACGCCCTGTGACATGACTCCCAGATTCAGATTCAAAGTAATGCTTGTTCGGACCTCCTCTCCCTCAAGAGGCTCAGCAGTACCACTAAGAGTTACTTCATCAGTCTGCTCCAAGTAGTTTTTTAACCACCCTTTTGGGAAACATTTCCCTTTTTTCACATTATCTGGCAAGGTAACTCATACTTTTATACTACATTCTTGTGAAAAGGCAAATGTGTAATAGAAAACTCCATGTTTATGCTCAGTAGTTCCATTTCTTACTCTGTAATCCCAGAAACACACAGAAATTACACAGCTGTGCCTATTTCGAATGAGAATCTTGCTGCCCCTTGTCTGTATCATTTGTCTTTTCATTATTGTCCTATGTGCACATGAGGATGAAGCTGACACTTTTGCTGTGTACTTGGAAGCTAATCAGAACTCCACATTCTTACTATGCCAATCATAACAACAACAGTTGCGTCTGGCTAATTTCCTTCATGATTTCTATAGTTTCCTGTCACAGTCACTGCCATGTGGCCTCAAGGAATATTAATGTATCTTGCATGGCAAGTGCTGATCTTAGTTTATGCCTAATGGAGTGCCTGAATAAAGAGGATTTTAAGAAGTTTGGTTTCTATGGAAACAAGGTTTCATTTTGCTATGCAAGTGGATTCCAGATAATAATTTTCCAAATCCCTTTAAACCTTGTGGAGGAAAATTCCAATAGAATATAACAGCACTGGATCAGGTCCATTCCCTTTAAAGACTTCCACAAGCAGAATTAGAGAGAAAAGTGCTACTTGAAACGTGCCTAGGAAGCAGAGTTGTTGTGACAGTTTTCATTTCTTTGGAGGCTAAGAGAAGCAGGAAGACAAATTTACTAGAAACTGAAATATGGATCAAAGCCAAAGAGTAGGAGCTTTGTACTCTAAGCCAAGGCAACTGTAGTTCAACTGGATTGCAGAAGGGGAGAGTGGCTGTACATACAAACTGACTTTGGGTGGAATCTTGTCCATGGTTAGAAACAAGTCCTACAACTCCAAGTATTCCTCACTCTGCATGGTTGACTGGAAAATGATGGGAATTGTAGGGCTTTATGTATAAGATTGCGCTTGAAATGTACTTCCAGGGCTCATGGAGAAGCAGGATAACATGAGAGAGAATTTTTTTTAAAAGAGCACCCTGCACAGACTCCGTTTTGGATGTTTACAGAAAATGGAAAAGCTTAATTTGGAGGCAGAATAACTCTTTCACCATCTAGATGTATAATCTGATACTGGGATGGTATTTGCAAAGCCTTTTCTAGAGAAGATCTTGTTTCCAGTGCATTTTTCTTGTAATATAGCCTGTTTTGATGAGCATGAGCTTTCTTGTTACTTACAAAATGCATTTTGAAACAACTTGTTTTTTGAGATATTCTGTCTATTTAACTGACATGGCTATAGTTTTATGGGTATAACTTCAACTTAAGTTCTGATCTTAAGTACATCTAACTCCACCATTGGACATAATATGGAACACCAGGACATTGTAGGGCTGGAAATGATGCAAAAAGGAGTAACCATTATGATCAAGGTGTTGGACACTCTCCCCTATGAGGAGCATTTCCTACTTTTTAGCTTAGAAAAGAGGAGAAATAAGGAGGGAATTATGCAAGTCATAGACAGACTGACAACAGGATGATCTTCAATGCAGATAAGTGCAAGGAATAGGAGTCATAAGTACAGGTTAGGGGACAAGAGGCTGGAGAGCAACACTTGTGAAAAGGATCTCAGGTTGCTGGTCAACTGCGGGCTAAACATGAGTCAGCAATGTGACGTGGTGGTCAAGAAGGCAAAC
>NW_025335661.1:7303248-7343669 GCF_004798865.1 Varanus komodoensis
ATAGCCAGGCTGGAATCAGTGCAGCAAAGGGCCACAAGGATCATGGCTGGTTTGCAAAGTAAGCCATATGAAGAGAGACTGAGGAAACTGGGTCTTTCAGCCTAGAGAAGAAGAGACTCCAAGGGAACCTGTTAACAATGTATAGGTATGTGAGGGGGTGTCACGCAGAGATGGATCATGACCTTTTTTCCCCCTTGTGGTGGAGGTCAGGACACATTCCAATGTAGCAAAGCTGAGGGAACCACGATTCGAGAGGAAGTACTTCCTGATGGTTAGGACCCCTAGGCTATGGAATGGGCTTCCATGGGAGGAGGTTGGAGTCCCATTGGTGAGGGTGTTTAAGGATAGGCTGGAAATGCACATGCTAGGCATGTCATGAGTGGAGCTGGCTGTAGCTGGGGGTCAGACTAGATGTCCCAGGAGACCTTTCTGACTTGATCTGTTTTCTATGTTTCTGTGTTTCTATGTCCCTCTGTCATCATGTTAGAATCTCAGGTCACCCAGTGAAGCTGAACAATAGGAAATTCAGGTACAGCCAAAAGGAAGCACTTCTTCACAGCACATTTTAATACTATGGAATTCACTACCACAAGATTTAACAGTGATTGACAACTTGGATGGCTTCAATGGGGGATCAGACAATTTCTTGAAGAATCGAGCTATCAATGGCTATTGACCATGTTGTAGTTTATCTCTGGTATCAAAAGAACTGATATATATAATGAATATATAATGAGAAGGCAAATCTTCCAAGATAAGAAAGAGGAGGGTTGAAGGCAGAATAAGAAAAGAAGGAACAAATATGAGGATTTACTCCACAAGATTGAGAGAATTAGGCTTGTTCAGCCTCAGGAAGAGGAGTGATATGATAGCACTCTGCAAGTACCTGAAAGGCAGTCACAAAGAGGAAGGATCCAAAGAGGATAACTTCTCATTCTTTCCAGAGTGTAGGACATGGAATAATGGACTGAAGTTAAAAGAAAGAAGATTTAACTAGACACCAAGAAGAATGTCCTGATTGTTAGAGCAGTATGACAGTGGAACTTATTACCTGGGGAAGTAGTGATCTCCCTCATTAGAGATATTCAGCAAGCATCTGGATAGTCATCTGAATGGGATGGTGCAACTTCATGTCAGGCAACAGCAGAGGGTTGGGCCCCTTGGCGTTCTGGCTCTTTCCAACTCTTCTATGAGTCTATGAACTCAGAGTGCTACTGAATTCCTGTTGTAAACTGCTGAGAGGGTCTCAGCTACTGGGTGATATAGAAATAAATTAATTGAAATGTCTTGCTTGTGAGCTTCTCATAGGCATCTTGTTGGACACTATGGGTCAGAAGTGGTGTTCACTGGTCTTCAGCCTCATCCAACATGGCTACTTTTATGTTCTTATGCCTCTAAGTAAATATGTTTCACATCAGGAGGTTAGATTAGCTTTAAGACAATTGGACAAATTGTATGGGAATGATAGTCAATCACTAATTTTTAAAAAATCTAAGAACACTGGATAATTGCAGACATGAGTCTCAATTGCAACCTTTGCAAAATAAATTCAACACAGTAGGGATATCCCTTATTTTTGAAAGGCATGAATGTAAGTGTATAAATCACAACTGCAAGCAAAGGTCTGTGAAATCTATGGGAAAAAGTTTAAAGTGGATAAAAGTGATGAGTTTCGTTTAAGAATGCTTTGGATTTAAATGACAGATTTTTCACATTTCTTAAGCATGTTATATTAACTGTATTCTACACATTTCTACTCAATATCCTGTTGAACTCAATTAGGTGTGCAGAAATTGCAACCTTTGACAAGTAAGTTATCTTAATATCCCTGCATGTGCACAGAAAGAGCCAAACAAAAATTCTATTATTTCATAATTACCCCCTTGAGTTTAAGCAGCTAAATCTGTAGCATAAAATGCATGCCCAAGGGCTTACTTGCTACACAAAATGAGGTTTATTAAGTTGTATTTTTTTTAAAGTGTTAAAGCAACCAATAAAGCTGCCAAGGATAAACCCCCCTTTTAAAATCAGCTAGATATAAATCAGCTAGACATAAATGATTCCATTCCATTGCTTTCACTGGAAGTTAAGACACAAGTCTTATACATTCATCTATTCATTAATCTGACTAAATTTAATGGTACTTATTTCTAAGTAAGCATTCATAGGGTTGCATGCCTTGTCTACAATTTGCTGAACTGTATTCGTGTGTTCATGATTTCCAAGACATCAGATGGTTGTACATCCATAAAGAGACTCATGGCACTGCTTTGCACTCTTTTTAATGTATAATATGCTGCTATGCTACGAATCCACAAATGCTGATATATAACTTAGCTGGCTACTCCTGGCTGTCTGCCCACCATTACCCTTTCTTCTTTGTCTTTCCTCCAGTTGTTCCTTAGCTGATTCCTTGAGGTGGGTCCGTTTTGCTTTGGAAAAAGTAGTAGCACTGGTAGTAGAAAGTAGATAGATGGTTTATTGTACATAAAAGGGGAGAGAGCATGTGGAAGTAGATCATGCATCTGCTTCTTCTTTTTGTCCTCCTTCAGTTGCATCATGCAGTTAATCAACCGGCCACAAGGAAGTTAATTTCCCCAAAGAAGGGGCAGTATCTGTAGCGCACCTGCAGCAGGTGTCAGGATTTCACACACTGCTATGCTATAGACACAGGTTAATTAAAGAGATAACTCAAAGCATGTCCATAGTTCTGAAAAAAGCCTCAAACATAAGAATGAGCATTATCAATCTGACAAATGGTCTACCTAAAGCAGAGGTAGGGAAACTGTGACCTTCCAGATGCTCTTTGGATTACAATACCCAGCATCTTTGGCTATTGTTCATGCTGACTGGAAGCTGGATCTCAACAACTAGAGACGGAAGGATCCCCGGCTCTGACCTTGTACAAAATGGGCACTGACACAGTTAAGGTGAAGGAACCATTCAAGAAACAAAGCACTTGAGGGAAAAGTAAACAAGACTGGTAGTTTAGTGAGACCATCTAGTTAGTAATCAGGTTTTGAATACATCAATTGTAGTAAGGCCAATTCTAGATTTCTGAGTCACCCTGCTTTTTCTCTTTTTGCAATAAAAGTAAACTGAAGTGTGATAAACAACGTAATTTTAAGTGTGCGCAGTAAATATGCAGTTTTAAAGACTGGCCTCCTTTTCATTCAGAAGCTGGAGTACATCACACTGCAGGAACTGGCTGATGATTCAGAGATCAAAAGAAATGGTTCTGGAGAAAAATCAATCCAGCCACTAATCATTCTACATCTTTCAAAACAATATTATTAGAAATGTGGCTAGATGTAGTTCAAATCTGTTTTGTCATGTTTTTGTTTAGTAATTCCATGCTGGGCTAAAGCAGAAACGTACAGTTCCCTTCTCAATATTTTTTTCTCCAAGATCAACCCTTAACAGATGGACAGATTGCCTTAACAGGCAATATTTCTCATTTCCAGACATAAAGTTATTGAGTAAACAGATATATGAGGACAGCAGAAAATTAGTAAATGGCACCCTCTAGGGAATAACATTAGAAAAGCAGATCCATTGCCTTAGACTGAGTAGTTTCTTACATTGAAGTAATGCTTAGGGTGCTTCACTCATACAATTAATTTGTGTGTTTTAAATTGTCCAGTTCTAAATTATCACTTTCACTGAGCTGGAGGGAAAGAAGGGGAAAAGATGCTTGGCCTTAATTCTACCCCCAATGAAATTTCAGCAGCAGTAAGGCCAGGTAGCACCACCTCTGTGTTGACCAGCACACAATATTTATTTATTGCATTTATATCCTCTTGTTTCTAACAACACTATAACCCCAGCTGAGTAACAGCAAAGATCTAACAACAACTTCATAAAAACTGAATAAAATCATTGGAACACCAGAACTTGCCTTCCAGATAAACAGATATTTGGTGTCTCTTTCTGCTCTGCTAGGCAGCTTGATGGCTGCTCTCAGTTCTTTAACTATGGCACCTCAGGATAAGGGAAGAAGGCAGAGGTGCCACCAGGGTATGTTGTATCTTGGCAGCACCAGCCTCTTCCCTGCCCCACTCTCTGGCACTCTGGTGGCCCCCTAAATTCTGCCTTCAAGTTTGAACTCAGAGAAGCGACTGGTTCTTTATGCAACTCCTGCAAGTGTGTCCAGTGGATCTTAGCACAATTTCTCAGCTTTGAAGCCGGAGTGATTTTCTGACCTTGGGGTGGGTAATCCAAACAACTTCATGGCCATCTAGATATTGCTGAGCAGCTGTACAGTCTGAAAGTGATATTAGATCTGTAAGAAGTGCTCAGTAATGAAGTATGACATTTTTTGCATTTTTTCCAAAATACCTGGGGAATCTTCAGCCCCCCCCCCCCCCCAAAATGCTCTCTATGGCTTCAAGCTTTCTGAAAATTTTGCATCTCTCTGTTTGAGGTCTTCCAGGTACACATGCCCCAGTCAATCCAAAATGGGATGACCTAGAATACATTGAGAGACCTACAAGCTGTAATTGACTAAAGGTACAATCCTATGCAAATTTAGACAGAAAGAAGAGCCTCCAACTCCCCACATATCTTGCTTGGACAAGCTGGGAGCTGTGGGCCTTTCTTCTGTTTAGACATGCATGGGAATGAGCCTTCATGGACTTCCTGTCTCCTTCTGGACTCGATACAGACAATAGTATAGACAAGCATATGGCTCTGGCTCTCTCACCCAGGATTGCTTGGTCAAGTGTACATTTGCCATCCTGAGGGGTAGAGATGATTGCATCAAACATCAAGTTCAGATGTGCCAAAATGGTCATCTGTATGAGTGCTAGGTCTGCAGCCAAGGAAAACTTAACTGGTTTTAATTTCCTTAGCTTAAGGAAGGGGAAACTTAACTGGTTGCCTGGCAACTAGCCTATCAGTAATCAGTAGTCTGGTAATTATTTCCCTAACTAAGTAAACATCAATAAAATAGTCTTAAATGCAAACCCATTCTTTTTTCTTACATCTTCCCTGCTGTTTCTTTTCCCTTGCTGAACTAGGGAAACTGTCCTGAATTTTCTTTGCACAAACCACAATATACAGAGTTGCCAGCATTGATTGCCATATTACTCGTTCTAAATTTTGTATAAGTTTTTCTTCTGTAAATCTTACCCATTTTGCTAATGCATTCACAAAGAGGCCCAGATGGCAGTTCCCAAGCTTTACACTAAATGCTTATTTTGCTATTGTCCCAAATGTTTCCCTTTTGAAACACTATTACATTGTTGATTCATATCCAGTGCTCTTACTGCCATCTCCAATGACTTGTCAGTCAAATAATAGCCTGCCTAGTTATCCTCCTTCCCCAATTGTCACTTCAAGTAAACACTTCACAAGCATCATGACTGAATGTGATGAGAAGTACAGCTGTTTATATTACCTTGTAACCGAGCTATAAACCAAATCTGTAACATTTCACAATAAACATATCAGTGCAAGTTCTTCATTTAGCATCTGTTGAAAATTCTGCTATTTTACTCTGGTTTTCTTTTAATGTATATCCAAACAGGAAATGCAATCTCTATAAAAGAAAAATGTCTGTGGAAGTTTTGATATTTGGATTGTGTCCACATTTGTTAATCGCTTCTCAGATCCACTGAGCCAAGTAAGTCATGTGTTAAGTGAACTCCCCACTGGATTGTATGCAATAATGATCATGAAGTCTGCCAGGGGAATAAGGAGTCAATGTCCAGCAATTCAATGTCCAGTGTTAACATTTTCAAAATATTTTCAAAATATTAAGTACTGTGTAATAGAACTGTATATGCCCAGTCTCATGTGACCAAGCCTACAGAAAAAGCATCATTATAGCATTTGCAATTTCTGAGAAAAAAAATGGTCATCTCAAGTAGTTGGTCCTAACTGGTCTGGACTTTACAAAACTAGGCAAGCAACCTTGTACTGTCACTTCCATAGAGGTAGAAATAGAACTGCACTGTTGTGGCAGTGTCTCAGTGGCAGTGAAGAGGCTTTACATGCAGAAGGTCCTGGAATCTTTTGGTATGAAGGGAAATACTCCTGCCAGAAAGCCGGGAAAACCTTTGCCAGGCAACATACTGGGCTAGATGGTCAGATTCACTATAAGGCCATTTCCTAGGTTGCTAACTGGATGTATGAAACAGAATGATACCCTGTACCTGTCTGAGAACCCTGTGATTGAGAGGTTGGATACATATCTTTTAAAGAAGAATAAATATGGGTAGGGTCCCTACCATGACATCCTGCAGATCTATTATTCTCTGATATGTATATTCTAACAATTCCTTTGTATTAGTCTCAACATTGCAGCCACTCAATTACATCAACCATATTTATTTAAATACTATGCTGGATTGGCTTTCAGAGAGGTAACTAGCAGGGGCGGCGGCGGTGGGTGGAGGAAAGGATTGTATAATATGAAGAGCGCAGCCTAAATGCCTGATGGAGTCTAACTGTCTGTTCATATATGGCAGGCTGCAAACAGTCTCATCCAATGTATACCGCAAGCTGCCTAGCCCAAGGAACATCACGCCACGTTTTGCATGGCATGCTGGTCTCATAACAGTGCCATGCCATGCAAATGGCGTAAGTGCTCACAGTTTCCTGTTGTTACTATTGATCAACAGAGGCAGGACTGGACATTCCAGAAGGCAGTGTGGGAGATGCATGATGCGAGCATGACTGAATTCCAACTTGGACTATTCTCAGCTTTCCAGAGTATCTTTCTCAAGGCAGGTGAAAGGGAAACATTTCAAAAGAAATATGCACCACTTTGCCAGATTTAAGTGTATACTGCAGGCTCCCAAAAGACCCAGCCAAACCACAAAGTAGCATTTGATCAGAACAGATTAATTAGTTTTCCATCTGTGCATCCCCATTCAGCCTCTGCTGATCAAATTCATTTGAAATATTCAGTAAAATTATCGTGGGAGCATTACATGAATGGTGATGTGTGAGTATGTAATGCAAGGTCAAATGTGTTAAATTTTGAACTGGTTATGTTATATTGCAGCAAACCCTTGTTGAACAGCCACTGTAAAAGAGGTATCCTGTGGCAAATATCTGAGTTGCAGGAAGCACACTGCCTCTGTCTGGAAGCTGCTGGGGAAATAGGCATTCTGCCTTAATAAGCCAAGTGCACAGTCCTAGGCAAGTTTAGACATAAAGTGGCCTTATAAAGCCTAGCATCCCCCGCCAGGACAGCATACAGCACTGCTCACTACTTAGAAAATAAGGGGAAAAGCTGTGCAACTCCCAGCATTCCCCAGTGAGCAATGCTGGCTGGGGAATGCTGGGATTTGTGGGCCTTTTTTCTGTCTGGGCATGAATAGAATTGTGCCCAAAGTTGTTTTTGGCTGGGTATGCTGCCTGTAAGTGTACAAGCAAATACCTTTAAGCTTCACATTCAAAGATGACAGGGAAAGAGGCCAGGGAAGCTTCCATTCACAGGTGCCAGAACATTCAGTAATAAACTACAGAGCCCGTGTTGAGAGAGGGGAATGTATAAACAATTCTTTTTCCAATTTGTTTCATTCCATATCTGATCATGAGTTCAATCATCAGTGATTTATTTATGCTGGCTTATTTTTATGTTGTTGCTGGTAAATCGAATTTCCTTAGGTTTGATTTAATTATCTAACTACACTTCTTTTGCAAAAGCTCCCACAGCAAGAGGTACAAGCATCTCTGAAGTCACATCATATTTATATTATTTGTCTATGTTATGCATTCAATGCTCATGCATTTCTTTCAGAAACTGGTATCTGTATTTCCTAATGAAATCTTCAAGTGAAATAATGCTTCATTTCAAGTTGTCCTTGGGCCAAAGTAAGGAGAAACACTATTGGTTCAATTGTGAGTTTTGTGAATGGATTTTAAAAATTAAAAGAGGCACTGGACCACCAACATGTATTCTAGTGAAGGAGGTAGGAGGTTTTAATCCTTTGTCCCTTTGGTTTTTTTTTAACCCTTTATGAAGTGGTTCACATCCATTTCATCTCTGGCTTCCCATGCTTGCTGTTTGCATTGACAGAAATTCTTCCATTGGCACAAATGGGTGTTTTCCTTCCAGTAAAAATAGTAGTGATGAGAGCTTTGATGTAGATTGGGATCACACCAAGATCAAATCTCATGCTTTCCCCATCAGGATCACAATACGGATAAAACACCCATTCCTCCCATGCCTACTATTTACTTCATGTGGGTGCTAATTGTATGAATGGCAACTCATCAGGTTTGACCCTTTGTTTCAGTAAATTTATCAGAAAGAACCGAAACATGATAGAAACAGAATGGATAAAGTGTAAACAATTCTTCTTGAGTTAAAAGTCCAAGCCATGTTTTAACAAGAGTTGCAATTTCCATCATAGGCTGTTAACTAAATATGAACTCTGAACAGTTGAGCAAAGTTTCACATATTCTTGTTATGGGAATGGTCTTCATAGCAGTCCTGTATTTAAAATCTAAAGGAAACAGAACTGTATGCATGTAATAGATAAGATAATGGGAAAGCAGTAACCAAAAGTTTCTCAATGTTTCTAGGTGCATTAGTAAACTAAGAATTGTTATTTTGTTATTGTATTTTTTATTGTTGCGTATTTACTGCCTATTTATTGTAAGCCATCCTGGGACAATTAGATTGTGTAGGACAGGATAAAAATATTCCAAATAAAATAAACAAAATAAATAAATGTTGAGAGAGGGTAGTGGACACCCCACAAAAAGTGTTGGTTCATGTATGACTGTTTTACAATTGGAATAAAATAGTTTTTAAAAGTTTTAAAAGTAGTTTTTAGAAGTTTCTTGGATTTGACTTAAGACTTCTCTATTTTCACCCAAGAGACCAACTCAGATTTAGTTTCCTCTTAATCACATATCAGAATGCGCTTAACCATTGACAACCTTCTTTTCTCTAGCAAAAATAGAATGTAGAGTTCACCAAGGAAATTCCCTTGAAGGTACTGGAGGCTCTTTTGAACTATTAGCATTTAAAAGCAGATGATTAAAACTTTGTTTTTCCTTACATATTATTTGTATTAGAGATTATCTGTATTGCTATTGATTCCTGCAATAGGGTCCTTGTTTAGTTGTAGTTATTTATGGTCCATCATTGTGAGGGTAGGTAACCACTACGTGAGGGATGATTGAGAAGTGTTCCTGGCCCCCCTCTTTGTGACAGCCTTTCATGTATTTGAAAAGTGCCATCATATCCCCCCTCAGTCATTTCTTCTCAGGGCTAAACATGCCCAATTCTATCAATCTCTTCTCACAGGGCTGATAAACTTTGTTGATCTTCTCTGAACTTTTTCCAGTTTGTCTGGAAAAAGACCGCATCTTTCTTGAAGTGCTGTGCCCAGAACTGAACACGATAGTCAAAATGGGGCTAAACTAGTGCTGAACAGCATCTTAGAGGTATTATAATAGAAAGACAGGATAAAAATGCCTTTAACAACTCAGTCCTGAAATATTACTGTCTCATTGCATCAAGCAAATACTGAATACAGGAAACCAAACTGGGTGACGAGAAGCGTAACCACACATTGGCTCTTATATATTCCACAACTGCTGTCATTTAAACAGAACTTCTGTGAAAGAGCCTACCCAAAGTTATCTAGCAGCACCCCACCCAGTCTTTGAGAAGTGGGCTGAACATGAACAGTGTTCTCAACAGACTAACAACCTAAGCCGGTAACTCAATCACAGTTTCAAAATATTATAGTAAGGACACAGATAGATACTAGGATGTTGCTCCAGTGTAGCAAATACATAGCCAACATTATCTTCTCTAAGGAATAACTCCTGTAAGAGCAACCAGTATTTTTTCCTTCAAGATAAAACATTTTTGCATGGGCTCTGTCTGTTAACTTGGATAGTTTTTCAAGGAGTATTCTATACTTAGAAATTGTGGCATTTGGCAAGTTTCTTTCACATATGAAATCATGCAAGTGTGTTCTGATCATTTTGACCCATGGAAACAATGCAAGCAACAATGCATTTAGCTTAAGCTTATATTTTAAACAATTATTTAAAGGATCAGAAAAAGGGTTCCACCTTTTCTTTGTAACAGCTGCAGTTTCTAAAGATCGGAATTACAATAGCAATCACTTCAAATAAAAATGAAATAGTGTATCATGCCACTAACTGTTACAGAATTATGTAACTTTAATTTCCTTTGAAGGAAGTCAGTATGTTGCCTTAATGGTAACATATGTTTTGACTGAAGCAAATGCTTTGCAAGAATCTTTTCCTAAAAACATCGGTGTGACCTCACTTAGCTGAGGATTCTCAGTAGGTCTTGCAAAGTACTTACTATCTTGTTAGACAAGATGGATATTGTATCTTTTTCTAACTTTTAATTAACCCAAAGCAAGAGTGTTCTGACAAGTCTATAGACTTCAGGCCTGAAACATGCCTGGCTACTGACAGAAACTGGCATTAGTTATTATTTTATCTTTAATGGACAGAATTAGGTATTTTCACAGATCATGAAAAGAGATTCAGATTTGGCCAGACGGTTATACATTGGGAAATAGTAATACTACAATATTGCAACATGGGTGGAATCAAAAAGTTGAATAATAGCAAAGAAGTTAAGAGTGTGTAGGATCTTATTTTTGACTGCATGTCCATGTTAGAAAATTCTAAACCCAATCAAGCTAACTCAGACAGTTTTGGGAGATAACCAAATCACAGTGGAACTCCTCCAGAGTTGATTGATACTAAACTGAACAGCCCTCAAAACATGGGATATGGAAGATTTCAGAAAAACAGGCTTTATATTAAAAATGTATACAATTTTCTATGGGAGAGTGGTGATTCCTATTGTCAGTGGGGCTCCTCATCCAGGGCAGCTCCTCACCCCCACAGCTTTATAAGAGCAATCCAATGTGCTTGCTGTTGCTGAACCAATTCTGAGGATGGTTTCAGCACCATGGATAGCTCCTATAAAGTTGAAAGGAAAGGTGGATGGATGAGGGGCCCCATGGACTCAGGAGTTGCTGGCCTCCATTTCACCCCAGGTTTTCCCAGTAAGGAATACACCAAAGTGGGGAGAAAAGGAGGGTAAGGAGGAAAATGCATAGCTCTGGTGCTGAGTGTTCTAGCTTCTAATAACAGAGAATCATTTATGGGACCTTTCCAATCCAAGAACGTAAGGGAGAGATGCTGAGTTAATATATCATAGGCTACAGAACTGGACTCAAAGAGTGCTTCTTAATGGTAGCTTCTTGAACCATGAAACAAAAGGGTTATCAAAGAGCCAGTCCTGGGATCAGGGCTCTGCAATATTCTTATCATTGACTTGGAAAAGGAGGTGCAGGGGATGATGGTCAGATTTGCAGATGACTCACAATTGGGTGGAATAACTGGAAGGCAGAAACAAAATTAAAAATGTTCTCAATAGGCAGGAGTGCTGGGATGAAAGCAACAGAATGAAATTAAATAGAAACAATGTCAAGTTCTACTTAGGAAAAGAGAACCAAGTGCACAGTTTGGAAATACTTGACTAAACAATGCTACAAGATAGAAGAATCTCAACGATATTGCAGATCACAAACGGAATATGAACAAACAAGGTGATATTGCTACAAAAATAGCAAGCTATTTTGGGCTGAATTATTATAGAAGTATAGCTTCCAAATCACAGAGGTACAGATTTCTCTCTATTTGGGAAATAGTTTCCCTCTAGTTAGGCCCCATCTTAAGAACTGTTTCCAGTTCTGGGTACCACACTTCAAAAAAGATGTAAACAAGCTGGAGGGGATGCCAGTGGTTTTACTATCAATGCTAGATGAACAAGCCACGGCAATGACAGCAAGAATCTACAAATAGTCACAAAGCCAGTATCGCAAATGAAAATGTTAGTTGATGACAATGATAATCCAGAAATGGATTGATTAGAGAAGCAACCCAATTTCCCTCTTGTTCAATTTTAACAACTTCTTTATAATCAGGATTTCCTCCCCCACCCTGCTCATTCCATATTATTTCTGGCTGGTAGTAGATGTTATACTTGACATGCTGCCAAAAAAAAATGCCCCCAGAAGGGTTTTCTTAATTTAAAAGATCTAGGAGAATTAATTTTCCTCAGGAAATTAAATAAAAGGTTCATGCTAAGAAGAAATGTTTTGAATCTAGTCTTGTTATGCTCTTTTCAGCTTTCAGAGACAGCCTATCACAGCCTCCTTTCACATATCTGCAAACTAACCACAAGGTTTTGACTGCCCTTTTGCATATATACAGGAACTTATGTTCTTGTGTCAAAAAGAATTAGATTATACTTATTTTTTATACTTGATCAAGCAAGGATGTTGGAAGCTTATAAGGGATTGTAGCTGAACTTCCTTTATGGAAAATTTCCTTACAGGCAAACTGCCTGTATAAACCTGCCATAGGTGTTCGTTTACATAGAAGATCAGCATAGATCATATGCTATAGGTATCAGATGGGATAGGTAAACTAACCAAAGATTACTAGGCCTGGTAAAGCATTGGTTCAGTAGGTCTACTTTGTGTCAGAGTATAATTTCAGGAAGTATCTGTATGAAGTAGTGACTTGCACTTTGGAAAAGAGAGAAGTTGAAGAGACCAGTTGCTATTTTACATATCTTGCCAACCACAAATGACAGAAACAGGATGTTAATGGGAACTTAGGGACTATTCCCATTTCTCTGGAACTAGTAAAATGTCAACAAAGACAATTTCAGAAGGGAAGCACTTAGAAGTAAGGGGCTTAAATGAAGCCAGGCCATTTTATAATAACCAAATCAGTAAGCTAACAGCTAAGATCATGGCATCCGGTCCTATCACTGGGGAAAAAATGGAGGTAGTGGCAGATTTTATTTTCCTGGGCTCCAAGATCACCACAGATGGGGACTGCAGCCAAGAAATTAAAATAAGCTTGCTCCTGGGGAGGAAAGCTATGGCAAATCTAGACAGCATATTAAAAAGCAGAGACAACACCTTGTCGACAAAAGTGCATATAGTCAAGGCTATGGTTTTCCCAGTTGCAATGTATGGTTGTGAAAGCTGGACCACAAGGAAGGCTGAGCACCAAAGGATTGAGGCCTTTGAATTGTAGTGCTGGAGGAGACTCCTGCGAGTCCCTTGGACTGCAAAGTGATCAAACCAGTCAGTCCTAGAGGAGATCAACCCTGACTGCTCTTTCGAAGGCCAGATACTGAAGATGAAATTCAAATACTTTGGCCACCTAATGAGAAGGAAGGACTCACTGGAGAAGAGCCTAATGCTGGAAACAATTGATGGCAAGAGAAGAAGAAGACGGCAGAGGATGAGGTGGCTAGATGGAGTCACTGAAGCAGTTTGCGTGAGCTTAAGTGGACTCCGGGGGATGGTGGAGGACAGGAAGGCCTGGAGGAGTGTTGTCCATGGGGTCGCGATGGGTTGGACATGACTTCATAGATAGGCTGGACATGCACATGTCCAGTGGCATGTCGTGAGTGGAGCCAGCTGGAGCCGGGGGTCAGACTAGATGGCCCGGGAGACCCCTTCTGACTTACTCTGTTTCTATATTTCTATGTTTCATGACTAACAACATCAACAACAACAAGCTAACAGCACAATACGAGGTGACACGAAAATATCTGGATAAGTAATAAAAAATTATTAATGAATTACAGCATTCTGAACATTGTCACCTTCTATATACTCCCCCTCCCGATCTCTACACTGCTCCATACATATTTTCCATTGATTGAAACAGTGCTGGAAGTCTTCTTGCTTGAGGCTCTTTAACAGGCTTTCTGTTTTTGTCTTCACTTCATCCAATGATGCACACCGTGTTCCCTTCAGGTCACTTTTGATTTTTGGGAAAAAGTAAAAATAACAGGGAGCTAAATTGGGTGAATAAGGAGGATGATCAAGGACAGGAATGTTTTTTCCACTCGAAAGCTGCCTTATGGAAAAAGCATTGTGCGCGTGAGTATGATGTTGATTCACTGTTCAATTTTTTCCCCCAACATTATCATGGCAACATGTGTAGTGAGTATAGTTTGAATACTGACTGGGCTATTCATAGGATATACCTAGCCGGTTGACAGTTTAAGAGGACATGTAGGAGGAGACATAGTTCTATGATGTATGTCTAGCTGACCTCCAGATGATTTTCCAGGAAAGCCCTAAGTGCAATCTGGTTATTTCTGTGTCTCACCTTGTAGATACCAAGGTTAGTAATAAATGGCTGGCACAACACTTACCAGTATAAAAGAACATTTTACCTACTGGACAAGGTTCTACCTTCTATCTGGACTTTCCTTCTTGACAATAATATAGGGACAGAGCCCTTGCCTGCAGATTTGTTTTAACTTTTCCTTTTCAGTTCCTATATTCAGTATGAATTATGTGTGTGCGCACGTTACTTTTCCTTAATAAAAGCATTCTATTTCATTTTAAATTCTTTTTCTGCATGTGAAGAAATCAACTCATCTCAGCTTGAAGACAGTCATTTCTCCTAACCTGTGCCAAATGTTAGTAGACAAAAAATGGGAATCTGCCATGAGTTCTAAACTGAAGGTTAAAAAAATTGCTAAATTCAAATTTGCACAAACAAGAGAAAGTTTTTTTTGTTATCGTTACAACTAACCATACTGGTACAGAAAGAGATCAGTTGGGAGGAAGGAATTTTTGCAACTGTTAAACAGACCACAGTTATGGCAAAGCATTCAGAACAAAAGAAAAAATACCTCTTTGTTATCAGTTTTAATACATCTTTTTCACATGGTTGCTGCTATCATTGTCCTCCCTTAGAAAAGAGGTGTTATCCTCCCACTGGTGCTCGTAAGCTAGCTGCATTCATTAAACACAGTTATATCTGCATCATTTAATTTAGGTCAACATGTCAAAGCAATGCATGATCATATTTGCTTTCAGTCAGCCTACCTTATCCTCAAATATGAAAAAGTTAAACATGCTGCATTTATACTCGGCAATAGAAATATCTACTTTATATTCCAAGATGATACAACATAAGCAGTACACACAGCATATGTAGGATGTACCTCATTGCACTTGCGGTTTCCATGTTAGTAGCACATGGTTACGTGAAGGAGTAAATGCAATGCATTTAAGAAACTGGGACTTTTGAATCCTCCACATTTTAGCTTGCCTTGTAATGACTTGGCACCAGCCTTCCACTGCTATCAGCCTTCCCTATTACTAGTTTCTCATCTTCTACCACTTTTGCAAGGTTGCAAGTTAGAGAAAAGAGAAAGTTGGCAAAGATTGGCAAAAACTGCTTCTCCTATGTTCTCAGAGTTCCTGTCTGCAATTAGTATGTTTACAGGATTTATTTTTGGAAGGAAGATTACAAACTCTAGTTTTTAAAATGTATCTGTTAGAAGCCTTCATTGCAGACAGGAACCATGGAACTTGGGATCAACCATCTGATTTCATCAGCTTTCTCTGCTGACAGTTCCCCTCTGCAGTTCCTTTTCCCAACTGAAATTTGGTAAGACTGAGAAATGGGGATGGTGAGGCCCACATCTGGGTCATCACTTGTCAAGAAACTGGGTTTTCAGAAGTTCTCATCAGGGATCCTGCCAGACCCCTGCCCCACCTCTCCTGTGTAGCAGCATGATGTCATTACTGCAGGCACCAGAAAATGATGTCTCAATCCTTTCTCTAGCAAATTCTTGAGATGCGTTTTCATCAACAGCAGCTAGTCCACAACCTGCACTCAGCCTCATTTTGTGGCATGTTACCGTTCCCAAGATATAATGCCCATGTTGACGGTGGTGCCCCATGGAAGCCACCCACAAATGAGCTGACAAGGGTGCAGGCACCACTCTTACAATAAGTACCACTGCTGACCACTTCTGCTTTAAACATACCTGCAGGAAGAAGTGGGTGAGATGAACGACAGGCAGGGCCAGCCACTCTGGCAGTGGGGGCAGAAGCAGGCAGGGACAAGATTGGAACTGCCAGGCAGGTGCCCATTAAGTAGTACTATATTAAAGTCTGGTGCCAGGTTGAAAGGATCAAGCCAAGCATGAGCCAAACTGGGGGGAATTTCACCTTATACAAAACATTTTCTTCCAGGTACAGTCATGTTTGGCTGAGGGCAAATTTACACAATCAGCTGGTTGGGTAACCAGGACATTATACACAACATTAAAAAAAACAGGCAGGCATTGCTCATCCCCATGTAAATAATATAATTTGCTATAAAATGTTGTACATAGATGCGATTCATACAATCTCTTTGCTTTTCAAGATAAAAACCACACAAAATTATACATCATTCACCTGGACTGCAAACCTTCTTATATTTAAATCTGTTCACAAATATGTTCTTTCTTTCACTTTAATTGACAATGGATCCTGGGTGTGTCCTTCACTATTCCTATATTTTATTTATATATTATTTATTTCAAATATTTGTTTCAGTACCTTTCAAGCCATCCCAAATTTGCAATAAATAATGAAACACTTAATAAAAATTTATATACTCTTCAAAAGCAATAATACACACTAGGAACGAATACACCAAAAAGAGCAATAAAAACATAAGTGGTATGCTTACAAGGTTGTGCAGTTACCACATGGCATGGTGTATCACCTTCTCGCTGCATTAACACATATGGTATATGAGCAATTTTCACATGCCTCTAACTTCCCTCCAAATGGCAACATGTAGCCCATCAGATCCCACAGCTGGGAATCAATCCCAGGGTCCATCAGTCTTGCCTGCCCTACGCCCCCCCTTGCTCCCCAGCATGCTTTCAGCCAGCTGCTGCTTCTCCCCTCCCTCTTCTCCAGGACTATTGGTCTTTAATCTGCCTGTCACAAGCCTGAATTCAAGCCACCAGGTTTTTTTCTTTCTCTCTACACAAGGTGCTTAGCTGTATGTGCTTAACAAATCTTGTCTTTACTGAGAACTGACACATAATCTTAAAATACATTAACACTGCAAATGATACTGCCAGTTGCTTCACCTATCACAAATGATTTGTCTTATGAAAATGAAGATACATAACAATGTACTGGTCAAATTAACTAATTATTCTGAGGGGCAAGTTTTTCAATTAAATATTTTAGAGGCCTTCCACGTGAGACCACAGTTGTCCTTGTAGTGTGTACAAATCAAGGCAACCTCAGGGAAAATGAAACCCTGACCATCACCATAATTACCAAACCCAGTACTGAGAAATATTTCCCTGCTGAACATAAAACATGACAGCATCATTACAAATGGGTATAAATAAGTGAGTGAGACTATTTTGGATGGATAAATGTTTCCCTGTTTGCCTTGGATATTTGCAAAACCTTGATGGCTTTGCACTTAAACACAAAGAATGCTCACCAAAAAAAACCCAACCTTCCTCACTGCCTGCTTTGAAGAATGGTGAGCTAAAAATGCCTAGCTTTGATAGAGATCTTTCTATTTCTTTCCTCTGTTTCCATGTTCTGTCCTCTCTGTCTCACTTTTCTCCCACTCCCCACCCCCATATTTTTGGCTAAGCTATCTAGCTTATTTTCTACCTCCTCTTCCTTTGAAGAGCAAATTCATCTCTGGTGTTAAGCTGGTAGAATAAAATTGACCTTTTGTTTTGGTTCCTTCTAGAGGGCGAATCCAGCAGCCAGGGAATTTGCAAATAGCACATTCTTGCCTTTGCCCTTTTTGCTACTTGATTCATAATCCAGAGCTCCAGCAGCTATGTATATTTATACATACATGTTGGGTGAGAGAATGTCCTTCTGCAAAAATCTTTGAGGTGCTAGATGAATCCTCAGTAAGAAAACTGTCATTTGAAAACTGTTTGCTGTTCCCTGGTTATTTATGATATCCCACCAGCAAAACCGGAACACAATACAGTTCTGAGTAAAGGAAAAATACTTGGTTGTATGGTAGCATAGCCCTACAATTATTTAATCAATCAGAATTTAACAAGGTTTATAAACAACCTTTTCTCCAGTTCTAATTTATACTAAGTATGAATTACTTACAGGTGACTGGGCAGAGAAAGCACAAAATGTGGGCTGCCATCTTAAATTATCATTCCAGTTGTCAGCAATGAGGAGTGTTACCTTCATTCTAGACATCAAGTATGTTACTCTGAATGAAGAACTAATAAAAAGTGGTTACTGTTTTCAATGAAAAACAGCTTGGTTTGCAAAACCATTTAGATTCTTCAAAGTTCAGGCTTCCATTCCTCAGATGAAAAACCATGGGCCACACATAACTATGAGGATTTGCCATTAGCAAACCCAATAGTATCCCATGGATTTGTTGTGTTCTGTGAACCAGGTTGATTTCATTGCTTGTATCCTTTAGGGTTTTTATTTTATTCCTGACAATAAAAATGTAACCAAAATACCTTAAATGTTCCCCTTTTTTGCTCATTTTAAACATGCTGCTGAAAGCAGGCATTGGATCATGATTCAAGCTTAATTCTGGTTCAAGGTACAATGCAGAGAACTGCAATCTGCTATTAGAAACTTGCAGACATGGGCAGATGGGCTGTTAAATACCACAATGGTTAACACCACCTGCTATAAATGGGAGCTTCTGCAAACATGAAGGGTGCATAATACAAAATGTTAAGTGACTGCTTAAACACATTTAACTAAGGTAAGACATGCAATCCTTTGCAAATTTACACTGACAGAAGACAATGTGATTTGCCATCAATAAAATGGACACAGGGCTGTAGTGTTAATTTCCAATAAGAATTGTATATGATCAAGCTGTTTGGCTTATTAGGTGGAAGGTGAATCGCATGGCATTCAGAACTGTCTAGTTAAGTCATTATTAAAGCATGGGTATGCTGAAAAAGAAGCAGGGTTGAATGGAGTCTTGCTTCTTGCTTTATTTTACCAGCATGTACTATTTCTTTCAAAGCAATATCAAAACTCCAGACTACAAACATAACTTATACAAGCATTAATATGAGAAATAATTACAGCTGCAGCCTAATTTAAAGAGCTAAAAAGTAGGGGTGTGCACAGGCTTGGTGATTTGGAAAACTGCTCATTTCTGCTTGCAATGATTTTGAAACAGTCTGATTCAATTCATATCCAAATGAAAATTGAGATTCAGAAATCCAGGGTTTTATGCCTTCTGTTGGTAATTGTGGGAAATCCACAAGCAGCTGTTTCTTTGCTTTTCTTCCTTACTTTTTAACAGAATTGTGTGATATTTTCAGACCTTGCATAGTATGACCTCCTCAGTGGTTGAAGCCTCCCAAAAGGCAGCAAAATGGGTTCAGAAGGATTTTGGTGTTACATTTCTTTAAATGTTGTTTTCAGATGAACTTAAGTGCTCATAATATTTTTGGGAGGCAGGGATGTGACAACATTATAACCAGTTATACAGTTGCTCCAAAAACAGCTTTTAAACTCTGTGCTTCACCTTGCTCAACTGGTCCAGATAAATTCTTAGATTTTTGGCTGCCTACCTGGATCGCTCTCTGGGATTTGCCTGGGGCACCTGCCATGACAGACCCTGTGGGCTGAATTCAGAACTGCTTCAATTCAACTCTGTCTGCTCCTGTTAACTATGATAAAACATCTGTGAATGTCCCTTAATCAGCTCGACTTCCCCCTCTATTACTCCTCTGCATATATCAACTTGGCCAGGGCACTTGCAGAAAAAGCTAGACTTTCTAGTCCTGTTATACTGTTGGATAACTCTCACAGTAGCAGCTTACAAACTTTCTCTGAAGACTCACCAATTTCTAGCATAGCTTTTCCTGAAATGCCTTTCCATAGCTCCTTACATTCATTCTAGCCAGACCTCTCCAGCCAATCAACTTCACTGTGGCCAGCATTCAAAAGCTCCAATAGTACACTGGATATTATCAAACACTGCATAACAAATATGAAATTGATGTATACTATAACTATGGAATGCTGGACTCAGTTGATATCAACACTCAGTTGATATCAGTCCAGAAATGGGGGGGAGGAGCTCTAGCACACCCCTGGCTGTGGGCCCAGAGAAAAGGATTATATACAATTCACTATCTCTGCTCCAAAGCTCTGTGACCAAAGAGTACACTGCAAACAGACTCTATATCAATCTGGTTCCAAGAGGGGTAGAGGGAGGCAATACGAGAAATCTTCTATACACAGAAAATAATATTTTACTCCTGTAACATGAGGTAGCGTGGAATACAACTTGGAAAGTATTTAGTCCAGATGAAGATGCCTAGAGATCATGGAACTATTTACAAGAAATTGTCATCTGGAGTGCAATCATTGTTTCAGCTTATATATATATGAACTTGGTGTTAGACTATTGCTAAACCTGAGTATCTCAACCACATCCTGTAGCAAAGCAGCAGTGCATAATGGCTCACAGTGTGAAAGGGTTTTTCTTTTCTTTCTTTTTTCTTTTTTTACCATTTTGAAATTTCCTATCAGATCACCCCACAACAGCAGCTGTATTCATGGGCGGGGGAGATGTGGAGGCTTACCAAAACAAAGAAAATGAAACATCTACCGAACCCTGCTACCACACACTCCTCATTCATTTTAGAAGAGCATTTGTACCAAAATGAATGCAGAATACACCAAACCAGCGCTTGATGGATTGAACTGAGCACAAATTCCTGCTTTTGTTTTTGTGATCCTGTTCTGTAGATAATGGATAAAGAGTGTGGTGGCACCGCAAGAGACTATCAGTGGAATCCTGTGTTCAGATGGGCTTACTTCCTAGTAAGCAAGTTTAGGATTGCAAGACCCATTTCTCAACAAACACATATAGGATAACATAAGCCACACCATGCAAGTAATGAACGGCACCGAGGGTGCTGAAATTACATACATGTGGAAGGTGGTCCAACACTTAGCTGTACACAACAGGGTCAAACTACGCTAAGTGTGTAATGCAGAGTAGAACTGGAAACCCTCAAGGAGTGGAGCTGCTCTGTGCTGAAGCACCAGCATGGAACAGATCCAGCTGCCACACCTCCTCCTCGAGAGGCCTGCTCTTGAACAGGGGTCAAGAGATGCCTTGTCCTTATTGCACTTCCGGGCATGAGTTTTGTTTATGTAACGGAGACAAAAGAAGTGCCACCACTGCCACCACCTCTTCTTCTTCTTTGTCTTCATCATTGTCACCATTGTTGTCTTCCTCCTTGTTCCACAAGCATGGCTCATGCCACGAAGCACAATGGAAAAAAATTCAGAGGACTTCCCACTGGATGAGCCCTATTTGCACATTGTGGACTCTCTAAAAGCTCTGGAAAACCAAAATTGCCCCACAATCATGGGAGCCTCAATCCTCCCCATGGTGTTTCCTGGGATAGTGGTGAGAGAAACTAAGGAGAAGGGAGGGGGAGGAGGAAGTGCCAACAATGAGACCAATCATCTTACAACTTTACAGGTGAAGCCATTCAATATATAGTTTGACTTCAGTTCCAAACTGATCTATGCAACAAATTGCTGCAAGTAAAAAACTAATTTTAGAGTAGATCATATATTGCATGGATTCAATGCATATTGAATGCATCATTCAATGCATCATTTTTTGTGATGAATGGGCTTGCTTGCTTTATTGTAGTGTCATAGTCAACCTTCACCATCAATTACTAAGAAAAATGGGGGGAGGTACATTTTATTCAGTCAACCTACCATATATCATGCAGCCATAATGTAACATATATGTTTTGGTTGCATGGAAATATGATACGGATGGGTCCCCCCATGCAGGCTGTATTGTTCATCCGTGTTTCACTCTGTGTTCACCCACCTTTGACTTTTCCACATTTAGTTGCATTACAACTTGGAACTGAAATGGACTGAGCTGTTATTGTCACCACTTGATATGCACACAATATTCAACACTACAAAGGTGAAAAAAACTTTTATTGTGGCACAAAGGTTAACAAAAACAAATGCACATTTCTTGGTTGTATCAGTGTTCATCCCTTTTCCTATGGCATGCCTAAATAAGCTTTGGTGAAACCTGCTGCTTCCAGAAGTCACATACTGTAAGTAGTCAGAGTCCTAGTTATATGCAATTTCAGTGCCATGTGATCTCAGGTTAAATACACCCATTTCTGAAAAGCCCCAGAGTTTGCTGAAAAGCTTATCTAAACAGAAACCATCATGAAAGCCAAGCAGCTATCAAAATAATTCTAAGATAAAGTTGTACAGAAGCCCCAGCCTGGGTTAGGTTATAAAAAAATAAAATAAATCCCCTATTTTGAATATCCCATGGAACACCAATAGTTCCATTATTTTTTAAAAATGAAATAAAATGGCTCAAACATGTGAAGGGCATCCACCAAAACTCAGTCACTGGGTAAGGAGGGTGCAGAGAAGCAACCAGAAGGCCAATGGTAACTCTGAAGAAGATGGAGAGATATGCAGCTGAGATGGAAGAAATGATCCATAGGACAAGCTGAGTTTTAAGAAGAAAGCCATTGCTAAAACAAACAATATCAGGTCCATTTGGAGTCCGAACAATGGTATGTGGGAAACAAAGCAAAGCATGTTGGAAAAGGTGCTCTGACCTAATCAAACCAAAACTGATTATTTTGCCCTTGCAGCAAAATGCTGTGTGTGACACAAATTAGTGTTTACTGCCCTGAGAAAACCATCCCCTTACAGTGAAGCATTGAAGTGGAGCACCATGATATGAGGAATGCATTTTCTCAGCAGGGACTGGGAAACTGGCCGGGATTGAAGACAAGATGGATGGCGCCAAATACAGGGCAATTCTACAAGAAAACTTGCTTCAGTCTGCAAGGGCCCTGGGCAAGAGGTTTGCCTTCCACTGGATAATGACATTAAACACACAACCATTGGAGCAGTTTTAAAAACAAGAGCCTAAATGTCTTAGAATGGCCCAGTCAAAAACTAGGTGGATAATCTGTGGCGCATCTTGAAAGTTCCTGTTCACCAATTGTCCCCATCCAACCTAACACAGCTGGACTAGTTTTGCCAAGAAGAATGGACACACCTTGAAGGATCCAGATGTACAAAGCTGATAGAAGCTTACTCAAGAAGAATCGCAGCTGTAATTGCTGCCAAAGGTGCTTCTACCAAGGACTGACAAGTACTGAGTTGGCGTTTATACAACCAAACAATGCTAGTATGTTTATATTTAATTCAGTATTATAAAAAGATTCATTTCCAGGTTATAACACAAGAAAATGTGAAAAAGTCAGGAAAGAGTGAATCATTCCACAAAGAACTATATTCATCATGTACATGTTTAGCAGTACCTAAAGCATTCATTGTAAGATTTTTGTGCAGTTCTTCTGTGTAAATTAGTAGTTCTTGTGGCTGTGTGGCACTAATATGTTTCACTGTGGTTATGTGAACTGCAGGAGCTATTTTAGTAGAAGTTGTTCAATGGTGTGAGAAAGAAAAAAAAATCCTAAAAATGCCACATGTGTAAGTAAATTTATAGACTAAAGTAGTGTTTTCTTCATACTTAAGTTTTTCCCAATAAAATCTAAGTCACAGTATTAATAAACTAATCTCTCCAGTTACATCTCTACAAACTTCAAAACCTAAACTTGACCTAAATTTAAGTCAAAATTGGACTGGATAAGGCCCAATGTAGTACCACCAGAGCATCCTTTTATTATTTTCCTGTGTTTTTAGAACTTCATATTGCTGCTGGCTTTTACTATGTCTCATTATGCTGCATTTTCAAGTTTTAATCTTTGCGAAGCATCCGGGGCAGTAATAAATACAACAAATAAGGTTGGTTGCAATCCAAATGATAATTCCTCTAGATCTTAATCGCTTTTTCAGTTAAGTTTCTAGAAAAGTTGTAGGCTTTTCTGCAAGTTTCAGCCACTGGCGAACTTTCACATAATCTCTCCCTGTCAAAATTATACTAAGGTGATGAAACAGCAAGGGGTATTCTTGGCTAACACTGGCTGTGGGCTCTAGAGACTGCTGCAAACATGTGTGACAGTGGCCAAGAAAGAGGGAAGGTCCAGCCTTCTAGGAACTGTGGAAGAGATATTTCTTTTGGGTTGGACAGAGAGGTTGCTTCTACCAATGGTATCAGTTCTGTGGGGAGTTCTGCTCAGAATGTTTCTGGTAGCAAGAAATGAGTGGAATCATTATTTTCCTCCCCCCACCCCCATCCACATACACTTCCCATACTATTCTGAAGGGTTGCTCATTTGTTGGGAAAGCATAGGGCACTGTAGGAGACAGGAAACCTCTCCTTACTCATTCTACCAGCAGTATTACTTCCCTGGATCAGAAGCTTTCTGTGGACAGAAGAGGCCTTTCCAGTTATGGAATGAAAAGTCTGGATACAGGCCCATGGTTCAGGCCATTTGCAACATATAGAATGAACTGTCTAGAAGGCAATAGGAAATCAATAAATATATCTCCCCACTAGTGCTGTTCATTATTGACTGAAGAAACAGGTGCCCCATATATTTCACACTGATGCTCTCACTCTGGGGCAGAATCTATAAATTAACCTATTGTATAAAATTGTATTGCATAATAGTAACATAGCATGAACACATGAACAAATATCTTTAGACTGCAATTCTATATACACTTACCAGGAAGTAGGTCCCATTAAACTTAATGGGGCTTCCTTCTGAGGTAGTTATATATAGGACTATGTGATTAAAATAATAATGAAAAGAAATGCACAAGCACACACAAATGTATAAACAGACTTAAAATGTACAGGGCACCTGATTTCCCAAAACAGTACTGTGGTGAGTGGGTGTGGTTTCCTGCTGATGCACAAAAAGATCTTTTGTACAGGTTTCTTTTTCCAAAAAATGTTCTACAGAAGCATATCCATTTAAAAAATTTATTGTACTTTTATATCACAAATCAACATAGAAGTATTAATACAGTTTTATAAAACGTGAACTTATATCGTAAAGTATATGAATTGACCATGAAATAGCCAATTCCAAATGAAGTACACAAGTGATACTCTATATCCAGAATACAATGGACACATTAATTAAATTAAATTATCCAAAATTAGCTTTGACAGAGCACAAATATACTGGATAGGTTGCTTCTAATATTAATATTTGAAACTTTGTGCTGTTATTAAACTGTAAATACATTTCCATTCTTGAAAATGCTAAGAGGAAACAGTTTCTTCAGTTCTCATAAATCACATATAAATAACATTTTACAGGAGTTAACATGTTTTCTTACAGAAGTGGCTTCTGTTGATACCTACTTTGGTATTGCTATGTGTGAGAGGCAAGTGGCATTGTGGCATAATATATAAACTGTGAATTTTAAATGCTTCTGGTACTAAAACTAATTTCTATTGACTGTGAGGGGGCTTGCTTGAAAGTAAGTGCAGACAGCAAATAGGTGTAAATAGGAATGTGTGGATGCACAATTAAATCATATGCATTTGTCCTTGTAAGTTCTGCTGTGTTCAGAGAGACTTACTTTCTATAGTTAAGGGTGGTTAGGACTGCAGGGGTAAACTTGCTGCCAAATTTTGCATAAATCAGAATACAGAAGAATTCTACTCCGGCTATTCTGAATCATATTTGAAAACTTGAACGTGTTCTGTTAATTTGCAGTTGACTTTGGGTCAGAGGCTGTTCACTGTAGTCACACATCCACAAGTATTACATATTCAGGATGTAATTGCATGTCATGCATAGCTTTAACAGGCTGATGCATTGCTATATTTTAATGCTTTCATGCCAAGTTATGTTGATTTTCTTCCACACCAAAACCTTACTGGCTCAATGATTCCACCACTTTAGGACTTGCAATCTCTTGATACACTTAGCAAAATACATGTGTAGGAATTGCTAGTTGAATTGCAACAAATAATTGAGAAAGCAATGAACCAGGGCAAATGAAACCAGTGTGAAATTAGGCAAATTTCAAGCTTGTGAGTGGATTTGTTAGAAATCTGCTGCTTGGGGACAGGAAAACGGGTTTGGTGACAAGAGAATGCTAAGCAACATATTGTATTTTTCTGCTTTGTACTGTAGCCAAAAGCAATAAACCTTCACTTCACCATAAGATATACATTAGTGTCTCTTGACAAACTAACAAGATCACTGCTACAATTGTTGGATGTTACATTGCTACAATCTATGGCAAGGTAATTATATCAAAGTAAAAAGAAACAACGTGTTCTTAGGGGACACTTATGCTTATACCGTACTCTTTTGCCATAGATGTCCATGACCAAGTAAGGGAATTATGCAATTGTCAATCGTTGCAACAGGCACATGGTACTCTGGTCATTCAAAATTGACTCTGGTTAAGACAGTGTTGTGAAAACGTTGGGAAACACTGCCCATTCATGAGAATACAACTTGCATAATTGTGGTATGAATGGAGCTTCTCAGTCCAGGCATTTCTTATGCTAGACAGAATGAGTTTGCACCAAAGAACTTACAGATGTTGAGTGTCCACAGCAGCAACCTGCAATAACTCAGTAAAAGTCTTTCCCCATAAACTTGGGAACATACCTGATGAACATACCCTTCCCCACAAGTTTAAGAGTCAAAGATAAGACGGGTTGCCTATTATACCAGGGTATGTCACATCTTCGTGCTGTCTGGTATTTATGGGAGTTGGGAGCCATAATAAATGTGTAAGTCTTTATTCTCTTGACTGGTTTTACTGCACTAGACTAAGAAGGCAACTTTTCAGTTAATGTTATAAAGTGAAATATTTATTTATTAGATTTATATCCTGTCCTTTTCTTTTTTAAGAACTCAAAGCAGCTAACATCCAGCTCTCCATCTTATTCCCACAACAGCCCTGTGAGGTAGGGTGGGCTGAGAGTCTGTGACTGGCCCAAAGTCACTCAGTTGGCTCCATGGCTCAGTGGGGACTAGAACCCAGCTTGCTTGGGTCCCAGTATGGTGCTCTTAACCACTACACCACACAGTGAGACAGTGAGACAGCTTTACTTACATCAGAGAGAGAAAGAAACTGAGACCATACTGTATTAGCATTAACACTCAGAACATGGCATACCAAAGCTAATTGCCTGTGTAGAATAAGGGCTGCAACCCTATGCATGCTTAGGCAGAAGAAACCCTATTGTCCCAATAGGCAGCATGTCCCAATAGGCAGGGACGGCTGGGGCTTTCTGGGAACGGGGACCGTTTCCTGCCTAAGCGTGTACAGGACTGCACCCCTCATTAAGGGGCTAAAGCAGCACAGCGCCTTCGAGAACTGTCAGCCAGGAAGCCCCTGTTCGAAGCGCGCATCCATGTGGCGTTCAGGAAGGGTGCAATCCTACAGGAGGGTCGTTCCCCCTGCGCACACGCGGCGCTTACTCTGGGGTAGAACTGCCGGCCGTGCCCGACAGCCTGTCTGTTTCATCATCCCTACGCATCCCCACTCCTCACCGCGTACTGCAATAGTCCTACGGATTCGGTCTCCGTACAGTTGGCGAGATAAATTAACGGAAAGGCACTTCAGACAGAGAAAGGCGCGATTCGCAGTCCAGGCATCATCGTTACCGAAGGGGAATCCGGGCGGGCAGGCAGAAAGCGCCCTGCAGGCGGGCACGGCGCGGTACAGTCGCGCCTTGCGCGCGCCCCTGTCCGCCACACGCAGCGGGCAGCTCCTCCGAAGCGCCCCTCTGCCCGCGCAGCTGCGCCCCTTCGCCCGGCGGACGCGCTCCGCCGGGAACCTGCTCGGCCCCCGCGAAGCCGGGGCGGCGGAGGCGGCGTCCGGGCGCTGCTTGGCGCCCTGCCCGCGCTCGCCAGAAGAGGCGAACTGAACTCACCCTCAGCTGGAGGCGGGAGTGGACCTCGCTGCCGCCGCCAGCGGTGGCGGCTGCGCTCTGGCGAGTCTCCGAGGGCAAGCCGGCTCTCAGCAGGCTCCGGGTGAATCTCCGCGTCTTCTCGCCAGCCATCTGTGAGGGAGGCTGGCCGGCGGTCGCTCGGCGGCCGGAGACAAGCAGCTCCCCGCGCTCACGACCTCTCCCGGGCCAAGACGCCTTCAGGAAGCGGAACTCGGAGCTTTCTTCCCACCCACTACCTCTCCACGCACAGTTTTCTCCCTCCCGCAGTATTTTTGGTGCTCCGAGTTCAGAGGCGCAGCGGAGGAGCTGCGACGGGGCGCGGAAGCTGGCGGAACGCAGCGACGGCAAATAAGCGGCATGGGGCGGCGGGCTGGGCAGCGACTCCGCTCCCCTCGGAGGCCGCCGCACAGCTGCCGTGGCTGGCGGAGACGCACAACCTGCCCGAGGCTGCGCGCTGCAGGCTGGAGCTGCCGCCGCTTTGCCAAAACCCCCGAAGAGGGGCTGGGAGCCCCCACGCCCCCCTCAGCCACCGCTCAGACGGGGCTTTGCAACCTTCCTCGCCGGAGTAATCGGACGGGACGGGTTAACAAATCGTTCTGATAAAGGCGCACACGCTGTTAATGTCAATTTCACCGCAGCTGGACGCGAGGCAGTTCTACGGGCTGCTTGCTTTTCGTCGCTTGTCTCGCTTGGCTCTTTCTTCCCTTCGTCGCTCCGCTCGAACGCTTCTCAAGCATGCCTTGTTTTGCTACGCAGATGCAAGGAAACATAAAAGGGCTCGCATCTGTTCTTCGCCCGGAAAGGCTGTTCTAGAAGGCCCACAACATTCTTTTTGGTGCTCCCGGGAGAGGTTCTTATGGCACACTTGCCCTGCTTGGTTCAGAGAGTCTGGACCACCAGGCTTCCAGAGGAAGTTCTCAAACCGCATCCCCAGAAGTACAGTGTCCACCTGTCTCCCACTCCTAACTCCTCCCATGTTTGCCCACCACTTCTTCCTCCTTGCCACAAAAGATTCCTTAAGAAAAAGAATAGCTGCACAATGCCTTCCAGTTGGTAACCCTCGGACTGAAACGTTGTGCTGTTCCCACACTTTCCAGTTGAGCTAGACTACTGCTGCCATAAACTCACCTGGCTCAGTCACTGGGAATCATATTTCTTGCTTAGAGAGGACAGTGCTGAGTGCAATGGGAAACATCCCTTTTATTCCAGGATCTTTTCCCCGGTCCTAGTTAACCCTTCAGAGGTTTTCCACATTCTGAGAATCTAGGGGATAAACTGTATGATGCAATGCAGCCGTTATTGTCTGACTTCCTGTGAGTAACTCTCTAGGCCTCACTTATAAATTACTGTAAAATGCGGAAAGCTACAACAGTTCACCAAGTCACTATGAGGACAAACAACTGAAATACAAGCAAGCATTGTGCAAATGTACCATGCTGCCAGAAATGACTATGTACAACTGAACAGTCTTTATGTAAATCTGTTACATTATAGAGTAAGAAAAAACCTAAGGCAGCATTCCCTTTAATATTGTTCTCCAGATGAGTTGAACAACAACTATCATATCAGCATGGCCATTTGGAGGGCATTAGATTGGGGAAAGTTGTTATCAAACTAAAGCTTTTGGATCTATGCCACAAGTAATGAAGGCTGCTGTTTTGTTTGTAGAATTGTATTTTGCCAGCACTTTTTCCAGAACAACTTTGTATATTCTATAGGTAATACACACAACAACTTAGAATGTCTACAGCAGGGTTCTGCACCACATCTGTTGGATATGTTAATCTGGCTTTGGGTGATTTTCACACCTACAGTAGATAAACCTACTTTATATATCATGCTTGTTAAAAGTTCTGCAAACATGCTTCCCAAACCTGACATTTGACGACAGCTCTGTTTTGCATGGAAGAGCGTGTGAAAATCAGCTTCTGCAGAAGGATCAGGAAATGCCTCTCCTTTTCTTTCATTTCATCAAGCACATGCATCCATCTAGAAGAGAGGAGAGATTGGTTTATTCCACTAAAGACATATAAAACAAGAAGAGAAAGGATCAGGAACGATTAGGATATTTGGATAAAAGTCAGTACTACACATAATTCTGGGCACATCATGATTTATATAGGATGGCTTCAGGCAAGCTAATGACTTTGCAACAGTGTATTAAGAGCTGTTTCTAGACACCTACATTAAGTATTGCAATAAGCTAAAATAAAGGGCCTGCCCTGTGGCATACCATCAAAAAGGCTAAACTGGGTTGGGTGACTAGGGCCAAATTATCCCACATTCTCCAGATAGCTGCATCCACTTTCCTCTCAATGTTAATCAATTTCTTTCCATTCTGAAAGGCTGAAGTGCCTCTTCTAAAATTACGAGTAGCATAAGCTTTAACCTTCAATATGGCAGTAGGTTTTGTATCTTGGGCCCCATGCCTTTTGCTTTTTTCCTTACTTGCTTTGTCTTAGGAATCCAAACCCTGAGGCCTTTTCAAAAGTTTCTCCTGCTGGAAGCAGTTTCCCCACTTCTAGTCATGAGAACCTAGACGAGGGAATAGTGGTGACAAGGAAAAGAACGGCTAGATGCTGACCTTCACCTGTTGGTGTTCTTGCTAAGACGCAGGTAGGCAACCACCCAACAATCTATGGCCCTCGGCTGGTGACGTGGAATCAAGCCTATTTAAGCCTGCTTCCAGATAGAAGAGCCTATTTAAGAATAATTATCCAAGTGTACTACAAACACTGTTTTCTGCATGCACAAGCCTTTTTCTTATGTTAAATAGACTTGTTTCTTCAAATATCTTGGAGGAGAGGGTCTTTTCCAGATGACCAAAAAACATACATTACTAACTAACATTGAAGAAGAAAATCAAATTCCATCAAAAACCTTTTGTCCTGGGCACAATGATAGTCGTTGTTCCTTCTAGCAAAGCCTACTGGTACTTCCTTCGGCTGAGTTTAAATTCAAGCACAGAGAATCGTGCTCAGGTTAATGCATCACTATGGGGGTTCAGAACATAAGCAACATGTTGCTTTGTGATGTTCCAGGTTGTACCATCTGTGATCTGCTGCTTCAGTATGCTTCATGCAGGAGAATGTTGTACTCCCTTCTTTCAGAGTAGATCTATTGAACAATATGTTCATGTGGAGCAGACTACCATCAGTTTCCACTGATTGCAACTTATACTGAGAGCCAAACTTAGATTGTACATTCAATTGTACAATCAGTCTACTCCTTTCTGACTCCCCCAGATGGACTAAAAGGCAGTGTATTGACCTACTGCTACAATCATTTCCCAGTTTGACTTCATTTAGGATATTAAACATTTGTTGTAAAGGGTACATTGGCGGGTACATTTGGGACATCATAGCTGCCATGACAACCATGTAACTACCCCATGGATGCTGCCATGACAATGAAACATGCTCTGCTCAGCCTTTTCTACAGGAGGACAAGCAGCACCCCGTGCCTGCCAGACCTTTTGGAGGCTCTAATGGCCGTCTTAAAGTGCTTTTGAGCATTCTGTGGTGAGCATCATCAGGGCTTGCACAGAGCAACTCAGCCAGAATATAAACCCTTCTTTGCCACTCTTGCCACATGGCTCATCCCATCCCACCCTGGTGGAGTATGTCAACCAGGTTTGTCAAGCCACCTTGGTTCAAACAAATCTTAGCAAAGACCTTGGCTTAAGTTAGACTCCAAACTGAAGGCAGCCTGACAAAGCCATCCCAGGTTCATCCACAGTGGCATAGTCATGCAAACCCAGCCATTGTGTATTCACTCCTTGATCTGTTTTATATCACTGGAAGAAAATGCATTATCAAAGCTATTATCTGTATTGTTTTGATAAAAGCACTTGGGGTTTACCTAGAACAGTATGTGACATGAGGTTATTCTAGGGAAAAAACAAAGAAAGTACTAGTTTATTGATTTCTCTTCAAACATGAAAGTCTATGCAAACATTAAGAAGCCAGTTTCCCCTCTTGATTCTCTACCAGGAAGTATTTGTGCATTATAACCTGTCCTTTAACCACTTTGTGCTGCAAATCAGCTTGAAGTCAAACTATGCTTGCTGGTTCACATGACATTAATTAATGTGGTAGAGCAAGCAGCTTATACAGGGCAGCAAAATCAAAGACAGCTTTCATTTCCATCACTCTTGGAATCTACTCCTTGGTGAATGTGATAGTATCCAAGCATTAATTGTAGAAGCAACAGTAAAGATGCAGAGCACTTGCAAATATTCCAATAATGCAGGAAGTGATTTGCTCTCAGAGGAAAAGGATTATTCACTGACTGCATTTTTCTCCTATCCTTCAGCTAAGGATGGTTCTCGCTATTTTTTATATGAGTGATTTTTATGTAACTTATTCGTTCTTGCACAAGAGCTAAAAGAAGACAATGATGAAAATCTAAAAACAAAAGAAAAGGCTCCATAAATTCATCTACTATATAAAATAGTTTTACCTTTACCAAAGGTGGCATCTGTTAGAGCAGGGCTGAGAAGACTAGTAGTCTGAGAAGACTAGTAGGCTTATAGGATTGACTACATGGTAAACCCTGATATTTACCACCTTTTATTAGAACCTCAATAAGCCAAGAAATACCTTCAGAGATCATGGATATTAGGGATATGCAAAGATTCCAGATTCCAGTTGGGGGATCCAAATCTGACAGGTTGACCTGGCTCAGCCCCATGGATTCTGGTTCATCAATCCTGCCCTGGTGCTGACTCGGTCTGGTGAGAGATAAGCCAGGGAAATCAGCATAAATTTCAGCCACACATTGTAGCCAGAATATATACAAATTCATTGGGCTTAAGACAAAGATGCAAAATTGTGGTCCACTTGAATAGTGGAAACCATAAAAAACAGCCACCACAATGCAAGTTTGGTTCTTTAGCTGGAGAGGTGGTAAAAGCCCACCAAGTGCAACAGTCGAAATTCTGCTTAATTTCCCCATATTAAACAAGCAGAAACAACCGTCCCTAATGGCAGTGAAGCAAAACTGCTGCCTGTTGCAGTAGCAGAGGGGTCTTTCCACCCTGACTAACACACCAGAAAGTGCTGGCAGAGGCAAGGGGGGCTGAAGACAACATCGAACTTCTGCAGTGACAATGCCCACACATTGTCTTGACCAACATCTGGTCTCCAACTACATTCTTAAATCAGCATCATTCCGTTCAATAAAGGCTTCCAAAGCTCTCAGAATTCTTTCACTTTTTTTCTAGCCTACGAAAAACCTCTTTTTGCGTAAACAATTGTTTGGGCTAGACCTGCAGCTTGCTTCCACTGCAGTGGTCCAGTGCTTCAGAAGTTGAGAGATTACTTGAAGACAGAGCAATTCAAATCCCCTAATTTTTCCAGCTCATTGTGCCACACGGCACTGTTTAGTAAAAGAGCCTAAGACTAAAAGAGCAACTGATCTTGGTCTACTATCTCCTTGTACACGCACATTTGTAAATGCACTAGAGACTAAACATCTGGCCGTGTTAGGAACCAGTAATGGTTGGAATTTTTATTATCCCATCTGTGTTAGGTTTTCATGCTGTTCTGCTACTCTTTGCTGCCACCACACACCTTCCAGGGGGCAAAGAGAAATGAACGAAACTGTCAGGTTGGCTTTCCCCTGCAGATATCCTTGCACATATGAAGAGATTGTCACATTTTGGGTTTTGTTTTTTTTAAATAAAAAGTACTCTGAAATTAAACTCATCCCTCCACACCAGCCAAATTCAATAAATATAGTTATGGAAAGGATCATGATGTAGCTGCCTGTTGCATAGATATTAACGATGAAGTGCAGAGAGGTGGCAAATGTAATTTAATGCTAACATGGTTCAGTACAAAGGAATTCACCCCAGACTTGTATAAGCTTAGCTTACAATTCTTTTGGGTTGATGCTCATGAGATGGAGGCCTCCGATGTCCTTCTGGAGTGCTACCAGTGAGACAGGAGGACAGCAGCGATGATTTTCACCTCTCCTCCTCCTTAATTTTGTTTACTCTAGACAGGCCTTTAAGCCTCGCTAAAGAAGTGTACTAGTGGGGCCGTGGCTAGAGAGGCAATGAAATCTTCATTTACAGACATCTCTTTTCCTGCTCACCAGAATCCCCCAGGTTTTTTTTTAACCTCTGTGAGATCCTCTCAGCCATGTTTATGACCTTGGGAAGCAGGCCCTTCAGTTCTTTTTGCCATGGCTGCAAGGGAAAGCTGGTTGCTTAGCTGCTCTCTCTCAAAGTCATAGCTTTGGGAGAGGGAATCCAAGAAATTGTGTAGCTCCTGAAGCACTCTCTGGGGAACCATGGGATTGATTTGCTCAGCATGCCAACTCTGAACCTAGATGGTTGAGCCTATCAGCTTTCTCTCACATCTGTTTTGTTTTTGTTATTAATTTCAATTTCTTGCCATCGGGAATATATAGAAATTTGTGCATGTTAGTAATTTAATATAGAAATTTGTGGATGTTAGTAATTTAATTTTTTAGGAGATGAAATTACTAACATTCACGAGAAAGGAAACAGAATTCTCACCCATTCCTAAACTGTACCTGCCACTAATAGTTCATGGATGAAGCAGTTAAGAGAAAGGCAGGAATGAGAACACGTAAGACATAGATAGAGATGAGAGCGTGGTGTGGTGTGGTTGATTGGAGTGCTGGGCTGAAAACCTGGAAGATCCATGAAACTCACCAGGCGGCTCTGGACCAGTCACTCACTCCCAGCCTAACCAACCTCACAAGGTTATTGTTGTGATGATGAAATGGAGCTATCTTAGCCACTTTGGGATCTGCACAAGAGGAAAATGGCAGGATATAAAAGCAATGCAATAATAACACTAGGACTAGGGGTCTGTCAACTGCAGCTAAAAGCTGCAGAACCCCAAGGAAGAGTGCAGCTCAGCTCAGCCAGGGACATTCATCCTTACTACACCGACAAATCCATACATCTGATTTTAGTGAGGGGAAATCTATGTTCTGTTGACTCTGAATCAGCTTATTCAGGTCATGTGAATTTGTATATGGGCATTCATGATGTCCAGGCATTCATGATGTGTAAGGTCACATACCAGCATAGGGTGGTCTCTCATATTACTGGCATGTCACTGCCAGTATGCTTGCCCAGAACCAGTTAGGACCTCAAGCCATCCCTTTCTGAATCTGTAGTGCCTTTTTTGAGAGTCCTTGCAAGTCTGGAGAGCAGGACAGTTTTCCCAGGCAAAAAAGATGTTCCTTGCAGCAAAAAATCTGGTGTGTGGAAAATTCATGTGTGTTGATAGCTCTCTAGGATGACATGTGTGTTGGAAAAGTCATGTGTGTTGATAGCTCTCTAGGATGACAGGACTCTATGAAGCAAAACACAATTTGAAAACTTTATTCTTTAAGGGCAAACAGTTGTTTTATTCTTTTCGGACATATGGTTTCTTTCAATTTTGTGTATTTGTTAATTACACACACACACAAGTTTCACTTTATCATTTATTTATTAGTCCAAATGCCTGCAAGGAGATCTTTCTTAAAAAAACAAAACAAAACAGTATTTCAACAAAACTCATGTATTTCAGGTGCTGTTCACCAAAATATTAATTTTCCCATCCAGTTGTTGCTCATAATATTTTCCTAGTGGGGAATTATTTTTTCAAATAGCTTTATTTATAGCTCTGGGATTGCTGATTTTTGAATATGTGTATTCCTGTCTCCCTCTGCTGGCAAAATCATTCAGTGATTCTACATTATATTTTATTAAGAAAACGTTGAGAACTATTCCTCTGAGGGAGATGGGCCAACGTATACCAACTGCCACACCACATACTGCCATTTCTATAAAGAAACGAAATGTTCAGATGAAGGATATTTCTTTGCCAGTTTCATAATTAAGTCATTTTATAATTACTACCATCACAACCCTTTTCTACCTTTTGTGTAATAACAGGCAAATATCACCAGCAGATTTTGACAAAATATTCAGCATTACTGGATTGAAATTTTGTTAACTTGGAGCAAGTTAACATCACATGATTGCCACAGCTCTGAAATGTAGTGCAGAGCAAAGTCCTATTCATGTTTAGTCAGAAGAAAGGGCACAGGAGAAGTTGTAGGCTGTTTCCTGTTCAAGCTTGCACAGGGAGCCTTTAATGTATGAAATAATCCTCACATTCTATTCATACTGCTTTCATATAATCACAAAGACAGTTTTTTGATGGACATACATATATTGAGCTTTTTTATTGTGTTATTATTCTTACATTGCTTTTATACCCTGCCTTTTTTTCCTTTTTGCAAGGAACCCAAGGGAGTTTTGTATGGTTTCCCCCAGCTCCTCATTTTATCATCACAGAAACCTTGTGAGAGTCAGACTGAGAGCCAGTGAGCAACCTGGTAGCATCCAACGAGCTCCATGGCTGACTGGGATCTAGAACCCAGTTCCACCTTTAAGCACAATACAGTGGTACCTTGGCTCACGAACTTAATCCATTCCAGGACGCTGGTGGTGACCCAAATTGGTCATGAGCCAAGTTAAATTTCCCCATAAGCTTCAATGTAAATAAGGTTAATCCGTTCTGTAACAATTCTTTTTTTATCAGAAAAATGTAAAGCAAAGTGACAAAGAACAACAAAGATTGCGGCCATTCCCCCCCCCCCCCCCCACACCATGAGCATGAGCACTGCCATCTCCCTGCCCCTCCAACATGACCGTGATCGTGCCCGTCATCCCTGCATGCGCCCATCATCCTGGCATGCTGGAGGGGGGGAGACAGGCACAAACACAGGCGCGCTCGGGGCGGGGAGATGGGCACGCTCGTGCTGGGGGGAAGATGGCCGAGATTGCGGTTGCACTCCTGCAGGAAAGACAGGCGCGATCTCAGCCATCTCCCGCCTGCCCCCAGCACAATCGTGGCCATCTCCCCACTTGGGGGGGGGGGGGAGATGGCCGCGATTGCGATCGCCACCCAATGCGGAACGCACAATGTAAGTCAAAATTTTTATGAAATTTTTGTTCATGACCCGATTTGGTCATGAACTGAGGCGTTCGTGAGCCGAGATACCACTATATCACCAAGTTATGAAAAACTGAATGATACTCATCCTTGTGAAAATTACTCCTCACTTTAAATGAAGCTGCATACAGAACTGGGTAGGCAGCTGAGGTTAGTCTACATATGGTGGAGTACCTATTCGTATGAAATTATGGAAGCTCTGCCAAGAGGCTGAGAAAACTGGGAAGAATAGAAATCAGACGGAGAAGGAGAAACCACTTTCTGTCTCCTCTCCCCACTGCTTGTTGCTTCTTATCTCTCTTCTGACCTCTTGTGCAGACTGGGACCCTGATACTTGCGTTTTATTTTCCTATATGAGTCCACTGGCCACCATTTGTGGTCTGGTCATTAGGACTTACTATCTGCACCATCTTTGCTGCAAGTCGAAAATGCTTACACATTTTGCATCTGTTTTAAATATATAGTTTTAATATCATGAGTTAATGTGTTTTTATATTTTATGTTTTTGTTTCATTAACTTCCTGTATAAGGTTCATAGGTGGTGTAGAAATGTAATAAAAATGAATGAATAAGTTATGTGTAAGTCTCAGTTTGTATTATAACGGGATGAGGTTTTTAGCCTCAGAGATTTTGCTATTGGAGTCCAAAACCAATTCTTAAAAATAAGAAAATGAACTGAAGAAATGGTTTCTTAAAAGTAAGAAAATGAGAAGTAAAATGCTGATGTCTAAAGCTGAGACTTTTGGCGTTCTTGCAGTAATGCTAAAGAACTTTGCAAAATGTATCTTCTAGACTGTAGTGGAGGTCAGAGGAGAGAAGGTGTGGTGAAGGCAGATGCCAGATCTTTTGTGGGAACAAAAGATCAGCATCTCTCTGCATGGCAAAATGCCCAGTAGCTGCCTGATTCTCTCTCTCTCTCTCTCTCTCTCTCTCTCTCTCTCTCTCTCTCTCTCTCTGTCTGTCTGTCTGTCTGTCTGTCACTTGATCCGTTGTGCAATTCTCCCATGATGAAACTCTGTCTCTGGTACTCTGTCTCTTAAGTATTTCATCTTCCCCTAAAGCTATTCCTTTCACTTAAAAACCTCTTGCAATGCATGAACGTACCTTTGACATGTAGCCCTTCAGTTTTTGTTTAAACACCTCTAACACAAGAGTTTTCCATTTTCCAAGGCAGTTAGTCTCACATTGCTTGCCATTAGGAAGTTCTGCCTAATATTTAGTTTAAATCATTTGCATTGTGATTTAAACCAGTTGCTCTAAGTCCTCTCCTCTAATTATACCATACTTTTATATTATTTTGATTGTAAGCTGCTTTGGTAGCCAATCTTTTCTGAAAAGCATAGTATAAATATAAACAATATAAATAAGTTTATATATTGTCTCTGGACTCAGCATTTTGTTGCAGCTATGTGGTGCTCTAAAACATGTTTCTTCTAGGTCAAGGATGCTCCTTTGTTAATACTGAGATAACATGATGAAAAGAATTTATGGAAATCACTGATCAGAAAACTGAATATTATTATGTAACAAGAAGCACATTATCATTTCAAGGCACTTTAATTTGGTTTTTCCATTGAATTCCTAATAATGTAATATTCTTCTTGACTTTGCTGACCACAGAGCTTTGTTCTGAATCTGAGTACAACACTTACCATTTTGAAAGTTTAATTTTGCATACCACGTTTTTTCAGATATGCACACCTCCTATATTCACATTCTTCTGATTTAATAACCATTCAGCAGGATCATTGACTTCTACCATGAAGTTAATGCAACCATGGTTACCATGTCAGCTTGTGCTCTGCTCTCACATTTATTTACCCCACACCATCCATTTTCAAAGCAACATTTGCATTGTCCTCCACAGTAAAATCACCCACTGATGAGTTGTTAATTCATTCCTGTTGCAGAGGCCAACACTGCCTCCTCTCCTGCTTCAATAATATGATTAATGATCATATTTCAGGAATAAATCTCTGGGTCAGGGTAGTCCCAAAGTATGTGTGCATCATGCCCATCTCTGGTGAAGTTTCTCCAACATAAATTACTTTCCCGTGATCCCAATCTTCTTAAGTGTTTGAGTGACCAATGCACTCTCTCAAATGAGTGCATTGTATTCATATTAATTCAGCAACTGCAGGTGATGGATAGTCCTTAAACCATCTCCTGACAGAGTGTCCTCCTCAGTAATTTCCTCCTGACAGCTTTAAATATGAATATGACCCTCGAGGGAAAAGAGCTGATTGGTTAAAATGGTTATATTGCCAGCACTATGCACCATGTCTTCCATGTTGCTGGCCTTTCTACCCGATTTCCATCTCTTGCTGGCAAAAGAGAAGGGGAGACAGAACCTAGAGGGCTCCTGGGCATGGCAGACACCCCTGAGCTCCATACAGTTGCAGATCAGACCACCAGGAGATCCTGTCTGGCCTGTAAAGTCAACTGCTACCTATTGCCTGGGAATCATCACCTCAGCTTATGTTTTCTGCTGGGTTTGTGCTGGATTCTTGAGATGTGCTGGAGCTCAAAGGCACCTGCACATTAAGGTTTGGAGCAGCTGCTGCATTGCAGGCCCTCTTACCCTCTCCTGTTGTTATCTTACTGCATTGCAGGCGCTTTTACCCTTTCCTGCAATGCCACCAGTAAATGCGAGGGGTGGGGGATTACAGAGTAATATAGTAGAAAGGCAATTCACTGCCCCAGGAGCTTGCAGTCTAAATTCTGACTATGAAAACTGCAACAGACACTGACTGCCCCAGGTTTCTGGGGGCCCTTTGGTAAGACATTCTCAATAGGTCCCTTCCTGCCATACATTTCTGTCTCACTGCCATTGTCATAATCTGCTTCTTTGGCTTTTCCTTTCCATTGTCATTGCTGCTATAAGTTTGTTTGGCAGGCAGACAGCCAATGAGCAACCAGGCAATGGCATTTACTCCTCCACCATGTGGACAATTAAAGCAAGAGAAGGGGGAACAAGAAGGTTCACAAAGGGCACATTATGCTTTGGAATGATTTACAGTCCAACCCATATGCAGTGCTGCAGCCTTGGCCCTAGATGATCTTTCATTTAACCATCCATTTCCCTTCTGTCTACTGCACCTATCCAGTCAAAGTTGCTCCTTGTCTTTGTGACTTCTCCCACCTGGACTCTGCCTCTCTTCTTGGATGGTCCAGTGCATCATATCATCAAACCTCACACTGCATCTCTGGGCATTCATTTCAAGGTCTAAAATCATCCAAAGCATGTTCAGACTATACTCATAGGACTTGCCCAGGCAATCAGGGACATCATTTTTTGCTAATTGTAATTCTGTCCTGGGAGTTCAGAAAGATGCCTTTGGCCATTGTAAGGATATATAGATGCCAGTCCTGGACCTGTTCTAGACCCTGCCTTAATCTTCTCCTCTGTGTGAGCACCTCCCATCCTGTAGCCTTACCTAATTTTCTTCCACAACTTGTTTTCAAGCCTCTCCTGAGGCAGAAGAAATTAGTTAGGTTTAGTTATCCATCCAGTCATTTGTTTATAAGACCATTTTTTATCTGAACTTTGAGGCTCACAATATTTAATTATATAACTAATATGATAAAACATAAGAGCCTAAAAACATAGGAAGGGGGAGTCAGCCAATTATAGTGAAACAGAAGAGAAAACTTGACTAGTTCCATATTTCCTGAGATGTTTCTGAAATCCTAATTGGAACCTGAAGTCAAATCTTAATATTCTTC